>NW_019385803.1:290231-312384 GCF_000671375.1 Centruroides sculpturatus
GTTGTTCGATATTGTCGCGACTCGGAACTTATTATGATTATCGCTTTCATGTTGTTTAGGATTAATGTGTAGTCTTAATGTATTTGTATTTATATTTAAGTTTATATTAAATATGTTATTCCTAATTTAATGACTCTTGATAAGTACTATCGACATCTCATCATGACTTCGTTACGCCTCCCACTCCTTTTGCCCTCCTATAGCCACTCTCTGACAGCGCGCCGGTAAGTGGGAGAAACTCTTGTTCTATCCCCTCGGTTTGCACATATTGGTGTCATCCGACAAAACAAGCCATCCGACAACTGAGAGCGGGTCTATTAGGCCCGTGCAGATTAAGCGGTCATTAGGGTTCGACCCAGTGACCCCCTGCTACTCACATGTCGTTTCAATTCTATTTATTTATTGGAGTGCTTGTGGATACAGGATATTTTTTGTTTTTCCGTCTGGTGCGTACACGAATAAATCAAAAGATTTTCCGACGCGTGAGCTGGCCACATACAGTTGTACATGTGAGAAACACAGATTCTTTAAATTTAGCCCACATACTCACAGAGATTGTTAGAAGTGCAATATTCCCCATTTTTATATATATTTTTAAATCCTTTACAATTTTGATTATTTAATTGCTCCTTCCTCTCTTCCTTGGCATGTTGTGAATAGGGATTGCAATCCAGCAGTGTTTTCAATCCAGCTGGATTTAGGTAGTAAACTTAACTTTGGTTTGGTTTAACACTTGAGATAGAGATAATTAACTTTAAATGTTTGATCTTTCTATATAATACGTCTCTGTAATCCAAAAAAATATGGTAGACAGACTCACAGCCAAATTTTCAGTTAGGAACTACACTTTTATTTTAAAAAAAATGACAAATGCATTTCAGGTTGGTACAAACATCCAACCCCTCTTCAGTGTCTTAAAAATAAAAATTGTGTATGGGCTACCAACACATCTATAACACCAACACCTGTTTTTCATCTGTACATCTTAGAATTATCGTACAAGCTTAAAGGGCACTTGAAGTGTTTAATACCACCGCATAACATCACTTTGTTAAAATATATATTTTGATATAAATAGTATACGACCAATCTACAAAACACTAAGCAAATTTGGCTGTGAATCCGTCTACCATATTTTTTTGGATTACAGAGACGTATTATATAGAAAGATCTAACATACAGCAATACAGTTATATAATTTAAATGTTTGGTTAGATTATAACTATAATGTAATCTTTAAGTTAAATAATAGCAGAGGTAATTCTACTAATTAATTTATATTAATATACTCTATTATAATAATGTAAGGACGGATAATCAGTGGCTAAGTGGCTATCAGTCTTACCAGTTTTCTTATATAGGCTCTACATATCAGTCCGTAGCTATTTATAAGTAATTTAATTATTAGTGTTAGTAAAGTAGTGAGTAAGTAATTAGTAGTAGTCTAGTAGTCAGTTATTTTCANAATTGTGTATGGGCTACCAACACATCTATAACACCAACACCTGTTTTTCATCTGTACATCTTAGAATTATCGTACAAGCTTAAAGGGCACTTGAAGTGTTTAATACCACCGCATAACATCACTTTGTTAAAATATATATTTTGATATAAATAGTATACGACCAATCTACAAAACACTAAGCAAATTTGGCTGTGAATCCGTCTACCATATTTTTTTGGATTACAGAGACGTATTATATAGAAAGATCTAACATACAGCAATACAGTTATATAATTTAAATGTTTGGTTAGATTATAACTATAATGTAATCTTTAAGTTAAATAATAGCAGAGGTAATTCTACTAATTAATTTATATTAATATACTCTATTATAATAATGTAAGGACGGATAATCAGTGGCTAAGTGGCTATCAGTCTTACCAGTTTTCTTATATAGGCTCTACATATCAGTCCGTAGCTATTTATAAGTAATTTAATTATTAGTGTTAGTAAAGTAGTGAGTAAGTAATTAGTAGTAGTCTAGTAGTCAGTCATTTTTATCACAATCATGAATCATATGCATTCATATCATCATATATCTAAGATAGTGATACTCATTAATTTAATTAACTATTTAACTAACTAGGTAGTCTCAGTTTCTCACTAATTTTAACAATAAAATTGCCTAGCCTAGCCCACTAACCACTTATAGAATAAAAGTTTAAAACTCTTACTTAATATAATTAGAATAGAAGTTATGAAATATTAGTCTTGTCTTGAATAAAATATTTTAAAGGATTAAATAAAATTAAATCAATCACTTCTGTTATTTTTTTGACTTTCTAAAAGTAGGAGCTCAAGAAACAAATGGTATTAATGGTGTTGTCTCCCAACCTACTTCTTAATGAACTGCATATATATCCCGCTGTGGAAAAGGCTCTTTCTGCCTCTATGCTAGTTGGTTTCAGGGTCATCAAATAATCATAAATCAAAGATAAGTTTTTACCTTTGACTCCATCACGTTCATAAACAACCATTTCCTTTTTAAATAACTTATCATAATCCTTCTCAGTACTAGTTTCTTTTTGTTTCATGAAGTTTTCTTTCTCACGCTTTAGTTGGATCTCCGATTCTTATTCCAATGTGAAATTCATGGAATGAATGCAGATTTTCTGGATCATCATTTTCCGTTTCCATAGTATCCTCAGCCATTGCTGCTGGCTCCATTACATATGTATTTACTCGATTCAGCATATTTTTCATCTCCTGGCGCATTACATTTTTTTCGGTATTGTGAAAGAATAATCGGGCTTTCTAACTTTTTGATTATACTTCTTCGGGTTCTGTATGTAAATCAGCATCTCTATGACCTCGATAAGACGCCGTTCTCTGATTCTTTTGCGGCACTCAAGATTGTGTCCTGGCTTTTTAGTTTGTCTAAGACAAATTTCAGGGTTGTGTCAGCAGTTATCAAACTCGAATCTCTTCTACAGAGAGCTTTTACGGCCAGTTTATAGGTTAGGTTTCGTGGAAAAGGCGCGAGACTGCAGCTCTCCATAGGCTTAATTAATAAACTGAGATCGTTCCGTCACGTGATTCATTGACGTCACAACCGACCGTAAATTAGAATTATGCACCAGGACTAGGAGAGGAGTTACTTATTTTATTTAGCGCGAAGACACTTTATTTAGTGAGAGTGGAAAGTCAACTGGCAATTAGATCAGCAGAGGTAAAAGGGCAGGCAGTGCGGTATAGAGAGGGGGTGTAGCATGTGCCACACTGAGCAGCAACGTCGCCCTTGCAGCCAAGCAATAGCACACGTAGAAACGCGGAAACACCGACAACGTAGATTTTTGCGCCATTATTTAGAAAGTTAATTGAGTATTTGTCAATCCAGCAGGCTGAAGAATGCGCTGGATCCAGCAATTGCAATCCCTAGTTGTGAAATTTCTAATAGTTGGATAATAAACCGTTTTATCGTAATTTGTCTTTTTAAATTATTTTGAGTTGATATTAAAATTTGGGAAAGAGGGATCCCTAAATCGGTAAAATAGGCAAATTTCCTCCTACAACTTCAGTTGTTGTTTGGGATACAGTTAAGGTTTTAACAAAGTTCGAGCAAATACGTAATTAGCAAAAAAAAAAAGTTGAAATAAAGTGATTAAACAAAAATTATTACAAATATCGTAAATAACAAATGCATATATAGAGATATTTTTTGGAGGGGGGAAATGGTCTTCACAATTTGAAATCAATCAAACACACAGTGCTCGTATACACACGCGCCATCTATCGTAGGATAAATGTACTTTGCGGGAGTATATTAAACAACTTCCCAAAGTTCCACGGTAATCGGATAAATGGTGTGGTAATGCATGAAGGACAGACGGACAGACACACACACACACACACATTCATTTTTATATATATAGATTAATCATGAATTGCAAAAAGGCAAATGAAAAGCAACAGAAAACTAAAAAAATGACTAGAATTACAATGTAACTGAAAAAAGAGATTGAGAAATATGAAGGTGGCATGCGTGTTCAAGATTTAACTGTTGCATACTGTATTCTGAGAACGACGATATCGACAATCATGAAAAATAAAGACATTATTAAATTTGCTAACGTTGTGAAAGGAGTTAAATCAATTTCTAAACAGAGATTGAAGACATTAGATCATGTTGAGAAATTGCTTTTGCTTTGGATAACTGAAAAACAGTGTGCTGGCGACAGTGTATCAGAAGTAATTATTTGTGAGAAAGCTAAAAAGATACATGCTGATCTCATGAAAAATCAAGCAGGAACTAGCCAGGAAAGCAAGGTGTTTAAAGCCAGCAATTTTTTTTACATGAGAACAGATTAATAATTTTTATATTACTTCTTATGGGAAAGGTTGGTTTGGTATATGTCCTATTCGGTATAAGTCCAAACACCAGGAATAGATTAAGGTCGTATACTGAGGTTCCACTGTATATATATATATATATATACGTGTATGTCCCTATATTTCACTTTTCCNAAAAAAAAAAAAAAAAAAAAAAAAAAAAAAAAAAAAAAAAAAAAAAAAAAAAAAAAAAAAAAAAAAAAAAAAAAAAAAAAAAAAAAAAAAAAAAAAAAAAAAAAAAAAAAAAAAAAAAAAAAAAAAAAAAAAAAAAAAAAAAAAAAAAAAAAAAAAAAAAAAAAAAAAAAAAAAAAAAAAAAAAAAAAAAAAAAAAAAAAAAAAAAAAAAAAAAAAAAAAAAAAAAAAAAAAAAAAAAAAAAAAAAAAAAAAAAAAAAAAAAAAAAAAAAAAAAAAAAAAAAAAAAAAAAAAAAAAAAAAAAAAAAAAAAAAAAAAAAAAAAAAAAAAAAAAAAAAAAAAAAAAAAAAAAAAAAAAAAAAAAAAAAAAAAAAAAAAAAAAAAAAAAAAAAAAAAAAAAAAAAAAAAAAAAAAAAAAAAAAAAAAAAAAAAAAAAAAAAAAAAAAAAAAAAAAAAAAAAAAAAAAAAAAAAAAAAAAAAAAAAAAAAAAAAAAAAAAAAAAAAAAAAAAAAAAAAAAAAAAAAAAAAAAAAAAAAAAAAAAAAAAAAAAAAAAAAAAAAAAAAAAAAAAAAAAAAAAAAAAAAAAAAAAAAAAAAAAAAAAAAAAAAAAAAAAAAAAAAAAAAAAAAAAAAAAAAAAAAAAAAAAAAAAAAAAAAAAAAAAAAAAAAAAAAAAAAAAAAAAAAAAAAAAAAAAAAAAAAAAAAAAAAAAAAAAAAAAAAAAAAAAAAAAAAAAAAAAAAAAAAAAAAAAAAAAAAAAAAAAAAAAAAAAAAAAAAAAAAAAAAAAAAAAAAAAAAAAAAAAAAAAAAAAAAAAAAAAAAAAAAAAAAAAAAAAAAAAAAAAAAAAAAAAAAAAAAAAAAAAAAAAAAAAAAAAAAAAAAAAAAAAAAAAAAAAAAAAAAAAAAAAAAAAAAAAAAAAAAAAAAAAAAAAAAAAAAAAAAAAAAAAAAAAAAAAAAAAAAAAAAAAAAAAAAAAAAAAAAAAAAAAAAAAAAAAAAAAAAAAAAAAAAAAAAAAAAAAAAAAAAAAAAAAAAAAAAAAAAAAAAAAAAAAAAAAAAAAAAAAAAAAAAAAAAAAAAAAAAAAAAAAAAAAAAAAAAAAAAAAAAAAAAAAAAAAAAAAAAAAAAAAAAAAAAAAAAAAAAAAAAAAAAAAAAAAAAAAAAAAAAAAAAAAAAAAAAAAAAAAAAAAAAAAAAAAAAAAAAAAAAAAAAAAAAAAAAAAAAAAAAAAAAAAAAAAAAAAAAAAAAAAAAAAAAAAAAAAAAAAAAAAAAAAAAAAAAAAAAAAAAAAAAAAAAAAAAAAAAAAAAAAAAAAAAAAAAAAAAAAAAAAAAAAAAAAAAAAAAAAAAAAAAAAAAAAAAAAAAAAAAAAAAAAAAAAAAAAAAAAAAAAAAAAAAAAAAAAAAAAAAAAAAAAAAAAAAAAAAAAAAAAAAAAAAAAAAAAAAAAAAAAAAAAAAAAAAAAAAAAAAAAAAAAAAAAAAAAAAAAAAAAAAAAAAAAAAAAAAAAAAAAAAAAAAAAAAAAAAAAAAAAAAAAAAAAAAAAAAAAAAAAAAAAAAAAAAAAAAAAAAAAAAAAAAAAAAAAAAAAAAAAAAAAAAAAAAAAAAAAAAAAAAAAAAAAAAAAAAAAAAAAAAAAAAAAAAAAAAAAAAAAAAAAAAAAAAAAAAAAAAAAAAAAAAAAAAAAAAAAAAAAAAAAAAAAAAAAAAAAAAAAAAAAAAAAAAAAAAAAAAAAAAAAAAAAAAAAAAAAAAAAAAAAAAAAAAAAAAAAAAAAAAAAAAAAAAAAAAAAAAAAAAAAAAAAAAAAAAAAAAAAAAAAAAAAAAAAAAAAAAAAAAAAAAAAAAAAAAAAAAAAAAAAAAAAAAAAAAAAAAAAAAAAAAAAAAAAAAAAAAAAAAAAAAAAAAAAAAAAAAAAAAAAAAAAAAAAAAAAAAAAAAAAAAAAAAAAAAAAAAAAAAAAAAAAAAAAAAAAAAAAAAAAAAAAAAAAAAAAAAAAAAAAAAAAAAAAAAAAAAAAAAAAAAAAAAAAAAAAAAAAAAAAAAAAAAAAAAAAAAAAAAAAAAAAAAAAAAAAAAAAAAAAAAAAAAAAAAAAAAAAAAAAAAAAAAAAAAAAAAAAAAAAAAAAAAAAAAAAAAAAAAAAAAAAAAAAAAAAAAAAAAAAAAAAAAAAAAAAAAAAAAAAAAAAAAAAAAAAAAAAAAAAAAAAAAAAAAAAAAAAAAAAAAAAAAAAAAAAAAAAAAAAAAAAAAAAAAAAAAAAAAAAAAAAAAAAAAAAAAAAAAAAAAAAAAAAAAAAAAAAAAAAAAAAAAAAAAAAAAAAAAAAAAAAAAAAAAAAAAAAAAAAAAAAAAAAAAAAAAAAAAAAAAAAAAAAAAAAAAAAAAAAAAAAAAAAAAAAAAAAAAAAAAAAAAAAAAAAAAAAAAAAAAAAAAAAAAAAAAAAAAAAAAAAAAAAAAAAAAAAAAAAAAAAAAAAAAAAAAAAAAAAAAAAAAAAAAAAAAAAAAAAAAAAAAAAAAAAAAAAAAAAAAAAAAAAAAAAAAAAAAAAAAAAAAAAAAAAAAAAAAAAAAAAAAAAAAAAAAAAAAAAAAAAAAAAAAAAAAAAAAAAAAAAAAAAAAAAAAAAAAAAAAAAAAAAAAAAAAAAAAAAAAAAAAAAAAAAAAAAAAAAAAAAAAAAAAAAAAAAAAAAAAAAAAAAAAAAAAAAAAAAAAAAAAAAAAAAAAAAAAAAAAAAAAAAAAAAAAAAAAAAAAAAAAAAAAAAAAAAAAAAAAAAAAAAAAAAAAAAAAAAAAAAAAAAAAAAAAAAAAAAAAAAAAAAAAAAAAAAAAAAAAAAAAAAAAAAAAAAAAAAAAAAAAAAAAAAAAAAAAAAAAAAAAAAAAAAAAAAAAAAAAAAAAAAAAAAAAAAAAAAAAAAAAAAAAAAAAAAAAAAAAAAAAAAAAAAAAAAAAAAAAAAAAAAAAAAAAAAAAAAAAAAAAAAAAAAAAAAAAAAAAAAAAAAAAAAAAAAAAAAAAAAAAAAAAAAAAAAAAAAAAAAAAAAAAAAAAAAAAAAAAAAAAAAAAAAAAAAAAAAAAAAAAAAAAAAAAAAAAAAAAAAAAAAAAAAAAAAAAAAAAAAAAAAAAAAAAAAAAAAAAAAAAAAAAAAAAAAAAAAAAAAAAAAAAAAAAAAAAAAAAAAAAAAAAAAAAAAAAAAAAAAAAAAAAAAAAAAAAAAAAAAAAAAAAAAAAAAAAAAAAAAAAAAAAAAAAAAAAAAAAAAAAAAAAAAAAAAAAAAAAAAAAAAAAAAAAAAAAAAAAAAAAAAAAAAAAAAAAAAAAAAAAAAAAAAAAAAAAAAAAAAAAAAAAAAAAAAAAAAAAAAAAAAAAAAAAAAAAAAAAAAAAAAAAAAAAAAAAAAAAAAAAAAAAAAAAAAAAAAAAAAAAAAAAAAAAAAAAAAAAAAAAAAAAAAAAAAAAAAAAAAAAAAAAAAAAAAAAAAAAAAAAAAAAAAAAAAAAAAAAAAAAAAAAAAAAAAAAAAAAAAAAAAAAAAAAAAAAAAAAAAAAAAAAAAAAAAAAAAAAAAAAAAAAAAAAAAAAAAAAAAAAAAAAAAAAAAAAAAAAAAAAAAAAAAAAAAAAAAAAAAAAAAAAAAAAAAAAAAAAAAAAAAAAAAAAAAAAAAAAAAAAAAAAAAAAAAAAAAAAAAAAAAAAAAAAAAAAAAAAAAAAAAAAAAAAAAAAAAAAAAAAAAAAAAAAAAAAAAAAAAAAAAAAAAAAAAAAAAAAAAAAAAAAAAAAAAAAAAAAAAAAAAAAAAAAAAAAAAAAAAAAAAAAAAAAAAAAAAAAAAAAAAAAAAAAAAAAAAAAAAAAAAAAAAAAAAAAAAAAAAAAAAAAAAAAAAAAAAAAAAAAAAAAAAAAAAAAAAAAAAAAAAAAAAAAAAAAAAAAAAAAAAAAAAAAAAAAAAAAAAAAAAAAAAAAAAAAAAAAAAAAAAAAAAAAAAAAAAAAAAAAAAAAAAAAAAAAAAAAAAAAAAAAAAAAAAAAAAAAAAAAAAAAAAAAAAAAAAAAAAAAAAAAAAAAAAAAAAAAAAAAAAAAAAAAAAAAAAAAAAAAAAAAAAAAAAAAAAAAAAAAAAAAAAAAAAAAAAAAAAAAAAAAAAAAAAAAAAAAAAAAAAAAAAAAAAAAAAAAAAAAAAAAAAAAAAAAAAAAAAAAAAAAAAAAAAAAAAAAAAAAAAAAAAAAAAAAAAAAAAAAAAAAAAAAAAAAAAAAAAAAAAAAAAAAAAAAAAAAAAAAAAAAAAAAAAAAAAAAAAAAAAAAAAAAAAAAAAAAAAAAAAAAAAAAAAAAAAAAAAAAAAAAAAAAAAAAAAAAAAAAAAAAAAAAAAAAAAAAAAAAAAAAAAAAAAAAAAAAAAAAAAAAAAAAAAAAAATTTAAAAAAAAAAAAAAAAAAAAAAAAAAAAAAAAAAAAAAAAAAAAAAGACGCAAAACTTAACGAGTGCCTACCCGACAGTCTCGAGAATATATAAAAGAATTATTTTGTCATAAAAATAAAAGGCTGGAATTATAAGGAAGAGTTTCAAAGTTCAAAGGAATACTATCCGATCGGTATATACCGGCTTGGGCGTCGATGTCGATGTCTCCCACACTCCGAAAAGTTTTGAATTGTTGCCCGAAGACAAGGAAAGTCCAATCAGTATTCGTTATTTTACGTCGCTTCTTCTTGTGTTTGTTATGTGGGATGTTCGTTATTCGATCATGTGTTCGTTGTCCGAACATAAAAATCTTTTGCGAAAGTGTTCGTTATCCGATTTGTTCGTTGTCCGATCTGTTCGTTAACCGATCACCCACTGTACTTTGTTATATTATATTAATATACTGAAAATGTTATATTTACTCCAGAAGTTATACTGGTATATTTTTTCTTTCATAAAAAGAAAACATTAGTTTTATAATTTTAGAAACTTAAATATAGAATGAATGGAGAAATATTGGCAATGTTTTGATAATAACCATATGACTCTTATTGTTCTATTCATAAGATTAATTTTTGAAGTTTCTTTTTTCAATCTTAATATCCATCATCTTGAATTTTTTAAGTACTATCAAAATATATCATCATTGAACTATGATATGCCTCAAACACGTAAAAGAGAATTTTAAAAGAGAAATGTGTCATTGTAGATATCATCTAACTTCATACATATAAAATTTTTTTACCCTTATCTTGATACAAGAATTAGAATATATTTTAATAAAATCTTATAATTTGTCAGACTTAACAGACAAATTCAAAGCATGCAATTTTGCATTTAGAATATTGACAAATTAAGTTATTTCAATATAACAAACTACACACACACTTTTATTTGAAACAGCTAATATTTTTATTACTTTCAAACTTCATTTTTTTACTTTACTTTGATGTTTATAAAGGCAAATAAAGAAATTTAGGTTCTTTTCTGTTAATAGGACACCAGTTGTAAAACTTTAATCTGATGCGCAATACCGTTGTCTGTGTCGCTCTGCTAAGACTCTAGCATTTAACTATTTAGCCCCTGTGACTCTGCCAGCTTCGAGTATCCCACTTGACTGTTTGTGGAATACATGATGTTATATAGATTTAAGGGGTGTAGGGGCTGCCCCCACCTGGGCTCTGAGATGTGAGCAATAGAAGCATTGAAGCACCTGACTACATTCTAAGCATTCTGGGGTGATGCAAAAGTTATTCAGAGCTTGAATCTTACCCATTGCTGTAAATATCAGCTGGTGTCCCATTAACAGAAAAGTACTGAAATTTATTTAGTTATATTTTTGCATACTATTTTTATGTATGAATATTTATTTACATAATATTCTCAAGTATATATGAATTGAATTCATATATACTTGAGAATATTATGTATGCTAATATTATGTATGAAATTGACACTAAATCGAATGTACAGTACAAGAAAATACAGTACGTAGTAACGAGGTTTAAACACGAGTCTGGTACTTGAAAGTCACATGATTTGGTGTCAAGTATATATGAATTCAATTCATATATACTTGAGAATGTAACATTGTGTAAATACTTTTTCCCATTCAAACCTCTTCTTCTCAAGTTCACAGCAGTTTATAATATAGGATTGATAAAATCATTTGAAAGTTCTCTCAATAAAAGAGAAAAATGTTTGAATAATAAAACATTAAAAAATTTAACTTTTCATAATAAGTTTTATTTGAACAGGGGAAAAACTTTAAAGCTATAGTTTATCTACCAAAAACCAAAATTCTCTTTCTTACATGAAGCATACAATGCCATCATCTTGTAAATGCCAAAAAAACAAACTTATCAAGAGAGATAAAAAACACTTTTCATAGTGAATGAATTCATTTCAATTTTACAATAAAATGGTAAAAAACTCACTATATTACAAATTCTCTAGAATATCAAAATGATATAAATGATACAATTATGCCCCTTAATAAATAATTTTTTTTACCTATTATATGATCATTTTAAATTAAAATCAGATAAACTTAAAATAGCAATTTAACATAATTTTATTCACAAGAAATATATAAAGATACATTTTTACTGTTAGAAAAGTGCTAAGAACAAGCAAACCAAGAATTAAGTCATATTTCAAAATGAATTTATGAAATTTTTTGTATTAATGAAAAATATTATCCACTCACTTTTACATATTAAATTAAAAAAAAATTTTTTAATATTTTTATTTCACATATTTTAAATTTTTTTCAAAGGAGAAAATCTGATGGCTTTTGATAGAATTTTCAAATGCCACAAACAGAGCCATCCAGAATCAGTGTGACCAGACATCCCCAATTTCCAGGGACTGTTCCCAGTTTTAATATTTAACTTAGAATCAATCTTTGAATATAGCAATTTCATTCACACCCCAATATAAGTAGGCAGTTTATTTTTAAGCTCCAATGGTCCATAAAAAAAAAGACAAGTGTAAATAACAAAATAAATTTATTACCAAAAGTTAGGTACAAACATGGTTACTTTTTGACATAATCACCGTGAAGATTGAGAAATTTGTCATATCTGTGGACGAGCTTTTCCATCCCCTTGTCATAGAATGTTGCCACCAATGACATGTGTGAAGACTTCCACCTCTTTCCTATACTGAAAATGTGGCTAACAGGGCAGAGGTTTGAGACAAATGACGGTCTTTAAAACAACATTGTTAAGGCAATCTCAACTCACTGGTGGCAACATTCTTGACAAAGGGACGGATAACAGATATGTCAAATTCCTCAATCTTCACGTGATTATGTCAAAAAGTAACCACGTTTGTACCTAACTTTTGGTAATAAATTCATTTCGTTATTTATACTTGTCTTTTTTTTTATGCACCATTGGAGCTTGAAAAAACTACCCTTGTAATAGCATCAATTTATAGATCAATAAATAAATAAATTTTTAAAAAATCAACAAAGTTCAATCAGTTTTAGACCCCATTTTCAATGAAATGTGTCCCTGGTTGGATTGTAAATGTCACAGTCAGCCTACAAGAAGGGAAGCTGAGGATTTCCCCCAGGGCCCATAATAGTTCTACCCCAATAAAATTAGCATTATATTTACTAACAAAAAAATCTTCAATACAAGGCTTTAAAAGGTGAAAGGGTCTACCCCCAGGCCTCATACAAGCTTACAATAGCCCTGGTCAAAGAAAAAATCCTAGTTAGAAAGATTCTACAATCCGACCTAATTAGAATATTTATATTATATTGATACACTTCATAACTTTTTAATTAAATAAAAAGAAAGTAAAGAGAAACCTCATTTCCAGTAAAATAAACCGGTGCACAGGATGGATCTTGCTCTTCGGCCATTCTTTCCTAGAATAAGCCTTTCGCAGATGTATATTTACTTATTCCAGCATTCTTTTTATTTAAATATTTCATAATTTTTTCATTTTATACCGAAAACTAAAACATCGCTACACAATTCGAGACCTCAAATCTAAAAACTTCTGGCTTCGCCTCTTCCGGAGTGCCCTCTACAGTTATGTTTCGTCTCCATTTAATATTAATGAAAATCTGACAAAAATTATTTCTAAACGATATAATAGAAAAATCGTTTAAAGGTAAATTAAATTAATTTCATCATATAATTATTTTAAAAATATTTATATAATTATTTTTGATTTTTTTATAAAATCTTTCGTAAAACTGCAGTATAATTTTCATTAGCGAGGTTGAGGCCGAAGTTTTTAAACGCGAAAACGTGTACGTCGGACGTTCAGCGCCGCTTTCCTGTAAGCCTAGAAGTTTGACAATGGTGTTTGGATAGTCAGTGGAATCATGCTCGACATTCCAAACACCATTGTCAAACTTCTAGGCTTACAGGAAAGCGGCGCTGAACGTCCGACGTACACGTTTTCGCGTTTAAAACTTCGGCCTCAACCTCGTTATTATTTTTCAGAAGATTAACTCAGCGGCAGGGGCTGGCCGCCCCGGGCGGCACTTTTTAGGGGCGGCAAAATTTCACAATAAATAATAATAATATCTTGTAAAAATTTGAACCATTCTAATCTATATTTGCGTCGCGCCTACGATAGCGCTATCGTCCGGACAGTCCGGGAATCGGCTCACCGTCCGAGTGAACTAGTAATTTCATCCGAGGACAGAGGCGGCGTAAGGCGTAGGCGACGTGGGCCACCGCCTACGGCCTCGCAGTCCGAGGGGCCTCGCGCCTCGAAGGTTTATGCATTACATAATTAAAAAGCCGAGAACGCAACGAAAAAATTTTACTCGTCATAAAACGATAAATATATTGACTTACCAAATTTGTTTTTATTTAGTCCAGCAACATTTGCTGGTGTTGCGTTGCTATCGCGGGGAATCCCCGCCAGCCAGAGCTGGGGATTTTCGATTCTGTTTGTTTACATTACTTTCACATTTATCAACGGCTAGAAAGCCAATAAAAGTATCGTACGCAGTCATGCGCCGTACATATGTGATATTATTTTGTATTTCTGACAGTATTTGATGTGATAATAAGTGTGGTTCATTGTTTGAAAACGATTAATAGTTATTAAATAAATAGGTAGTATCTATTAATCGGTCCTGCACTTTGAACTAAAATTAATAAAAACCATTGACCTACCAACAAATGGTTTTTGTTTGAAGTTTGCAGTTGCAAGTCAATGCTAAGTAATAAGGAAAGAAATGCTTTATGTTCAGAACTTTTTGAAATTTTGTTTGTGATGTGAAGAAAAACAACGTTACTTGTACTTATTTATTAACAATAAGATAAGGAATAATTACAAACATATTTTTATAGTTTTCTATATAAAATTATACGTTATATTATATTATTTGTTCTATATTTTTAATTTGCTGTGCTAGAATCCGACTTTTCCTTTACAAGTTTATTTTATTACGCATATATAGTGAAAGTAGTATAATATTTTAATCCGATTGTCATTCATTACATTTGTGGCTGTGCGCCATTTGTGTTTTGTAATACAGTACTATAATATTCGCGTATTTTATATTTTTCTTTTTCTCTTTCTCTCCTTCATAAATTCCATCCTTTGTTCTATCGTTTATCCTTTCTGGAATGTTCTTACTCAAACTTTATTCCCATACAGTCGACCCCTTTATAACGTGGGTTCCTATAACGGAAATTCCTATAACGTAGCAAAAAAATTGCGGCAGTATTCTTATAAAGGGGCTCGTAAAACGTCGTCGCCGACTCGTGTTGCGACAAGATTGGTCGAATCTGGACCAATAGTGGATGAGCAGCCGAACTACTTTCCGCCGTCCAGCGCCACGCTACGGAAAGTTTAGGCGGTAAATTGAGTTTGCTATCGTCTGTACAGTATTATATATAAATTAGATACTGTACATATAATTATATATTAATTATATATAAATTAGGTACTGTATATATAATTATATATNTATATATATGACTAATAGTAGTAACAAATTAACTTGGATACATTAAGTTGATATTCTCACACCCAAAGTTGCTAAATACACAAATTATGAACACCACAAAAAACTGGATAATATTAAAGAAACACAAATCAAAATCCCAGCAAAAAGTTAAAAACAAAGTTAAAAAAAGACATAAAATTCAAACATCAATTTTTTAAAATAAGGAAATGTCATCCAATCAATGTTGACGTAGCAATGTTGTTTAAATGAAATAATTATTATAAGACTTCAAACATCTTCACTCTTTCAAATTTTATTTGTAAGCTAAAGATGATTGCTTAAAGCTATCAAAAACATTTGTTTGTTTATTAAATTTACAATTTTTTGCTGGTGATTTGGTTTTGGTTTGTGTTTCTGTAATATAGGTTAATACATCAAATTACATTTTGCAGATAATACATATTTTACAGAATAGCCTTATTTGTTCTCTCCTTTTTTCTAAACTGTTATTCACCAGTGGCAGCTTATTATTTAATCTTTCTTCTCTATAATATTAAACTACTGTATATAAAAAGAATAATGTTATTTATATTTCAATATAAATTACTAAAGAATCCTAATCAGCTACTTTATAGATATTCCTTAAAAATTAAAAGAATCTCCAGAGTCTCAAAATGACAAATAGAAGATCACTACCAAAAGCAAGACTAAGTATAAGAAAAAATCAATTTTATTCAATTCAATTGAAATTTAGAACTTGGCACAATTACAATAAAAATATAAACAATTACAACAAAATGAAGAGGACATTAAACACTATGAAATCACAAATTTTAAGAGCTACATAATTTTTAATCAAGATTTTTTGTTTTCGGTTGTTAATATTTCTTAAAAATGAATCCCAAAAGATAATACTGTATTCTGAATTTCTCATTCATAAACTGTTAAAAATGTCTTTGAAGTTTCTCCAATTTGTTTTTTTTTTTGGTTGTTGTTTTGAACTATTATATATAAGAATACTCAATTTTTCATTCCTCTGACTCTCTTATTAAATATTCAGTTTTTTTTTAATTGTAAATATTTATTATAAGCAAATGATAATTTTCTATATATTTTAAATATATGTAATTTTTACAATGAATTTAAAATACATATATTAAATATATGTACTTTAATAAAAGTTACTGACTTCTTGCTATTAACTACAGGGAGTAGTTAAATTTAACAGAATATTTATTAGATGATCTATAATAACACATCTTTCTAGCATAGTATTTTTTTATAACCATCTTGAAACCTGATGTTATTGATCCATCTTGAAACTTAAATATTTAACTTCTTTTTTTCCTAAATATTACAGCAAGAATTAGTTTCATTAAAAGATAGGCAATAAATAGTAGAAAATTTATCTTTCACTAGTAATCAAATACGTATTGCTGATATTTTTTTAAAAAAAATTATAGACATATAAGTTTAAAATTTCAAAAATTAAATAAATTTACACTTGTGGATGTAATATCACATCTTAATTCTTTTAATTTTATTACATTAAATTTATAAAACTAATCATTTTTGTATTTTATTATTTATAATCATTAGCTAAATAAAAATTTGATTGTTTTAGTCAGTGTAAACAAGTAATAAATTTTCTATTTAGATATTATTATAACATATATACAGTGGGTGATCGGTTAACGAACATAATCCGTTCCAAGACTTTGTTCGCTATCCGAATTGTTCGTTAACCGATTATCGATTCACCATAGGTTTTAATGGGAATTTAATTAATTCATTCTGGAGACTCCTCAAAATAAAAAATATATACTTTCTTTCTACGTTTATTTATATGTAATAATAAAAATACATGTATACACAATCTTGCATTTTTATTAGTCATGTTTTTTCCGTTTGAAAGGGTTAAAGAATCTGTCTAATGTCGATTGCTTTTCTCTCATCTTCAGGATTTTTCCTAAGTAATTAATAGCATTGCAATTGTAGAAATCCCCAAGCCTCAACCTGGTTTGGATGCCATTCTAAGACNAAAAAAAAAAAAAAAAAAAAAAAAAAAAAAAAAAAAAAAAAAAAAAAAAAAAAAAAAAAAAAAAAAAAAAAAAAAAAAAAAAAAAAAAAAAAAAAAAAAAAAAAAAAAAAAAAAAAAAAAAAAAAAA
The DNA here is from genome assembly GCF_000671375.1 of Centruroides sculpturatus. Classification (NCBI taxonomy): domain Eukaryota; kingdom Metazoa; phylum Arthropoda; class Arachnida; order Scorpiones; family Buthidae; genus Centruroides; species Centruroides sculpturatus. The sequence continues at coordinate 306,710 of NW_019385803.1, forward strand.
AAAAAAAAAAAAAAAAAAAAAAAAAATTTAAAAAAAAAAAAAAAAAAAAAAAAAAAAAAAAAAAAAAAAAAAAAAGACGCAAAACTTAACGAGTGCCTACCCGACAGTCTCGAGAATATATAAAAGAATTATTTTGTCATAAAAATAAAAGGCTGGAATTATAAGGAAGAGTTTCAAAGTTCAAAGGAATACTATCCGATCGGTATATACCGGCTTGGGCGTCGATGTCGATGTCTCCCACACTCCGAAAAGTTTTGAATTGTTGCCCGAAGACAAGGAAAGTCCAATCAGTATTCGTTATTTTACGTCGCTTCTTCTTGTGTTTGTTATGTGGGATGTTCGTTATTCGATCATGTGTTCGTTGTCCGAACATAAAAATCTTTTGCGAAAGTGTTCGTTATCCGATTTGTTCGTTGTCCGATCTGTTCGTTAACCGATCACCCACTGTACTTTGTTATATTATATTAATATACTGAAAATGTTATATTTACTCCAGAAGTTATACTGGTATATTTTTTCTTTCATAAAAAGAAAACATTAGTTTTATAATTTTAGAAACTTAAATATAGAATGAATGGAGAAATATTGGCAATGTTTTGATAATAACCATATGACTCTTATTGTTCTATTCATAAGATTAATTTTTGAAGTTTCTTTTTTCAATCTTAATATCCATCATCTTGAATTTTTTAAGTACTATCAAAATATATCATCATTGAACTATGATATGCCTCAAACACGTAAAAGAGAATTTTAAAAGAGAAATGTGTCATTGTAGATATCATCTAACTTCATACATATAAAATTTTTTTACCCTTATCTTGATACAAGAATTAGAATATATTTTAATAAAATCTTATAATTTGTCAGACTTAACAGACAAATTCAAAGCATGCAATTTTGCATTTAGAATATTGACAAATTAAGTTATTTCAATATAACAAACTACACACACACTTTTATTTGAAACAGCTAATATTTTTATTACTTTCAAACTTCATTTTTTTACTTTACTTTGATGTTTATAAAGGCAAATAAAGAAATTTAGGTTCTTTTCTGTTAATAGGACACCAGTTGTAAAACTTTAATCTGATGCGCAATACCGTTGTCTGTGTCGCTCTGCTAAGACTCTAGCATTTAACTATTTAGCCCCTGTGACTCTGCCAGCTTCGAGTATCCCACTTGACTGTTTGTGGAATACATGATGTTATATAGATTTAAGGGGTGTAGGGGCTGCCCCCACCTGGGCTCTGAGATGTGAGCAATAGAAGCATTGAAGCACCTGACTACATTCTAAGCATTCTGGGGTGATGCAAAAGTTATTCAGAGCTTGAATCTTACCCATTGCTGTAAATATCAGCTGGTGTCCCATTAACAGAAAAGTACTGAAATTTATTTAGTTATATTTTTGCATACTATTTTTATGTATGAATATTTATTTACATAATATTCTCAAGTATATATGAATTGAATTCATATATACTTGAGAATATTATGTATGCTAATATTATGTATGAAATTGACACTAAATCGAATGTACAGTACAAGAAAATACAGTACGTAGTAACGAGGTTTAAACACGAGTCTGGTACTTGAAAGTCACATGATTTGGTGTCAAGTATATATGAATTCAATTCATATATACTTGAGAATGTAACATTGTGTAAATACTTTTTCCCATTCAAACCTCTTCTTCTCAAGTTCACAGCAGTTTATAATATAGGATTGATAAAATCATTCGAAAGTTCTCTCAATAAAAGAGAAAAATGTTTGAATAATAAAACATTAAAAAATTTAACTTTTCATAATAAGTTTTATTTGAACAGGGGAAAAACTTTAAAGCTATAGTTTATCTACCAAAAACCAAAATTCTCTTTCTTACATGAAGCATACAATGCCATCATCTTGTAAATGCCAAAAAAACAAACTTATCAAGAGAGATAAAAAACACTTTTCATAGTGAATGAATTCATTTCAATTTTACAATAAAATGGTAAAAAACTCACTATATTACAAATTCTCTAGAATATCAAAATGATATAAATGATACAATTATGTACAGCCCCTTAATAAATAATTTTTTTTACCTATTATATGATCATTTTAAATTAAAATCAGATAAACTTAAAATAGCAATTTAACATAATTTTATTCACAAGAAATATATAAAGATACATTTTTACTGTTAGAAAAGTGCTAAGAACAAGCAAACCAAGAATTAAGTCATATTTCAAAATGAATTTATGAAATTTTTTGTATTAATGAAAAATATTATCCACTCACTTTTACATATTAAATTAAAAAAAAATTTTTTAATATTTTTATTTCACATATTTTAAATTTTTTTCAAAGGAGAAAATCTGATGGCTTTTGATAGAATTTTCAAATGCCACAAACAGAGCCATCCAGAATCAGTGTGACCAGACATCCCCAATTTCCAGGGACTGTTCCCAGTTTTAATATTTAACTTAGAATCAATCTTTGAATATAGCAATTTCATTCACACCCCAATATAAGTAGGCAGTTTATTTTTAAGCTCCAATGGTCCATAAAAAAAAAGACAAGTGTAAATAACAAAATAAATTTATTACCAAAAGTTAGGTACAAACATGGTTACTTTTTGACATAATCACCGTGAAGATTGAGAAATTTGTCATATCTGTGGACGAGCTTTTCCATCCCCTTGTCATAGAATGTTGCCACCAATGACATGTGTGAAGACTTCCACCTCTTTCCTATACTGAAAATGTGGCTAACAGGGCAGAGGTTTGAGACAAATGACGGTCTTTAAAACAACATTGTTAAGGCAATCTCAACTCACTGGTGGCAACATTCTTGACAAAGGGACGGATAACAGATATGTCAAATTCCTCAATCTTCACGTGATTATGTCAAAAAGTAACCACGTTTGTACCTAACTTTTGGTAATAAATTCATTTCGTTATTTATACTTGTCTTTTTTTTTATGGACCATTGGAGCTTGAAAAAACTACCCTTGTAATAGCATCAATTTATAGATCAATAAATAAATAAATTTTTAAAAAATCAACAAAGTTCAATCAGTTTTAGACCCCATTTTCAATGAAATGTGTCCCTGGTTGGATTGTAAATGTCACAGTCAGCCTACAAGAAGGGAAGCTGAGGATTTCCCCCAGGGCCCATAATAGTTCTACCCCAATAAAATTAGCATTATATTTACTAACAAAAAAATCTTCAATACAAGGCTTTAAAAGGTGAAAGGGTCTACCCCCAGGCCTCATACAAGCTTACAATAGCCCTGGTCAAAGAAAAAATCCTAGTTAGAAAGATTCTACAATCCGACCTAATTACAATATTTATATTATATTGATACACTTCATAACTTTTTAATTAAATAAAAAGAAAGTAAAGAGAAACCTCATTTCCAGTAAAATAAACCGGTGCACAGGATGGATCTTGCTCTTCGGCCATTCTTTCCTAGAATAAGCCTTTCGCAGATGTATATTTACTTATTCCAGCATTCTTTTTATTTAAATATTTCATAATTTTTTCATTTTATACCGAAAACTAAAACATCGCTACACAATTCGAGACCTCAAATCTAAAAACTTCTGGCTTCGCCTCTTCCGGAGTGCCCTCTAGATTTATGTTTCGTCTCCATTTAATATTAATGAAAATCTGACAAAAATTATTTCTAAACGATATAATAGAAAAATCGTTTAAAGGTAAATTAAATTAATTTCATCATATAATTATTTTAAAAATATTTATATAATTATTTTTGATTTTTTTATAAAATCTTTCGTAAAACTGCAGTATAATTTTCATTAGCGAGGTTGAGGCCGAAGTTTTTAAACGCGAAAACGTGTACGTCGGACGTTCAGCGCCGCTTTCCTGTAAGCCTAGAAGTTTGACAATGGTGTTTGGATAGTCAGTGGAATCATGCTCGACATTCCAAACACCATTGTCGAATTTCTAGGCTTACACAAAAGTACAGGGCAAGACACTACTAATTTCCTGTAATAAGATCCTGATAGATAATCGGCATGACTCTGCTACTATGTAACTCCATTCTGGAGAAAATTTTGAATTGAAATCATGTGACTTCCGGTCTAGACTGGAAGATCATATATAGTTAGTTGGGGCCTCCTGCCCCTAATCTTTTCATATCTGGTTTCGACTCGCATCTATCACACGTTCTCGAGATTAAGAACGGACAGACGGACAATTTTTAAATTGCAGACCTATAGATTCCCAGTCGTTTGTCATTAACTGTTAATCCCGCGAACAACGTTAGATGAAAATCGAGACCAGATATGAAAAGCTTAGGGGCCGGAGGTCCCGATTAACTATATACGAATTTCCGGTCTGGACCAGTGGTTACGTAATTTTTTAAATTAAAATATGATTAAAAATTGCAGCCCAGAATTATGACATGGTCACAATAAGTAATCATTCGTAATCATTAATCTTAAATTTCTCACTTGATAACTCTCTTCGTTTGGAGATTGTTCAAGGGATTCATCCTCTCTGTTTATTAATCGATGTTCTAGTGAATGATCCATTTCTTCTTTCTGTGAGGTTGTTGCAATTATTTCATTATCTCCTTTCTTTTGTCGTTTATCTGAAGGAGCATCATCCATCGATGACTTTCTTTTATTTGTCTGAAACAAAAATACTATACATTTAATATAATAACTAAATTAATTATTATAAAAATTCTTTTATTTAATTTAAAATATATGCTCTCCAACTCAAATTCCCCTGCACATCATTCTTTTCCTGTCAGCAATAGTCATGCCGGTCATCTATCTAACTCCTTTCAGGGGAAAATCTTTGAATTGAAATAACATATATAGTTAATCAAGACCTCTTCTCTCTAAGCTTTCCATATCTAGTCTCGATATTCATCTATCTAACTCCGTTCTCAAGATTAAGGAAGGACAGACAAGCGGACAACAGTGGAAATTTATAGGTAGGCAATTTGAAAAATTGCAGCCCAATAATCTTATTTTTACAAGTATTAAATCTTTTATAATACTTATAAAAACATGAAATTAATAAAAATAATGAAAAGATTTCTATCGATGGTTTGATACTAACAGATTTGGTCTTATTTCTTAGATCGTATACCATTTTAAATATTAAAAAAGGACTTTTCTTTCTTCAATCAATTTTGTTGTGGCAATAAAGAAATAAGATTTGGTATTGTTTTATAACAAATTTATTGTTGATTTGTTGGTTTAATAATTTTTTATCATAAATCTTCATCATAATTATAATTTAAAAATTTACTTTTCTCTCTTAGACAGTTAAACATTAGATGATTGTTATTTTAAAATAAATTTTGATTGCTGCAATTATGGAGATACTCAGATCCATATGTATTATACAGTCGACCCTCCTATAACACGGTAGACACGTTCCGTTCTTTATGAATCCATTTTGTACGGGTCCTTGCCAATCACAGCCCGGCACGTATGCACTTTACGGACTACGGCTGTTTGAAAGGTTTTCTTCTATAAAATTAATCGATTCCTAGACTAATTCGACTCAACATTTCCAAAATACGTATATTTTTTGGGAATAATCCGTATAAACTATGCTATAAACAAAAAATTGTAGGATTACGTACCGAGTGTGCACCGTTCGACGTCGCCATTGCTTAAGCTTGTTTTCGTCGCGGAGCAGCGCAC
>NW_019385803.1:313897-323874 GCF_000671375.1 Centruroides sculpturatus
CAGATAAAACAATTTACCACAACAGACCAGACATCACACTCATTGACAAACACAATAAAATCACATACATTATAGACATAGCCATTCCAAACACTCACAATGTACAAAACACATGCACTGAAAAAATTAGCAAGTACACAGAACTCGTCCAGGAAATAAGGCATCTGTGGAGGATGGATAGGGTGCTTATTGTACCTGTCGTTCTCTCCTGTACAGGTGTGATACCACACACACTACACAAAAGCCTGGAAACAGAACATTACAATTGAGTAGAAATAGATACATCACACTACAGAAGGCCACTATATTGAATGCATGTCATATTGTTAGGAAATTCCTGAATACAGACACACACTGACACACTTATTTAATTTTTGTCTGGTTTTGCTTACTATGCCTTGATTCTGGTCCGGTATAGTATACAGCCATCAGTATCAACCGAGTATAACTCACAAAACTCAACATAATAATAATAATATGTTTATGGCATTATGATATGATACTATTAGTGGAATTTCGTACGTTTCTGAGGGGAATATCATTTTGGTGTGCCGTGTTGAGCCATTTCGAGTCATAAGTGTGCCGCGAGTAGAAAAAGGTTGCGAAACACTGATCTAGAAGACCAAAAAATTTCGGAACTGAAACTGAATGTATATATCAGTCAACTGCATCGATCATCTTGGCGATTTGTTAGAAATGCTTGGTCCAAACTCAAATATACTAAAGAATGTAGCTCTTCATAAAAAAAATGTTCCATGCTGAATAAAAACATTGTTTCCAATCTTGATTGAAACACTACTAGATGATATGTCTAGGCCAGTGGTTCCCAACCTTTTTTCGTTAGCGTACCGCGTGACATGTCATATCTCTAGATTGTACCCCTCATTTAAGAAATTTAGTGAGTAACCGTATTGTTAATTTTACATATTGTAACTTTAAATTAAAGAAAAAAAACCTAAAAGAAAAAATGTATAATAAAGTTGTGATTGTTGCAAGAAACATTTTTTATCTAATAATTTTTTAATACTATTAGTTTGTGATACATAATATATTATTTTTTCTGCCATAATAACTAACTTTTTTCTGTACCCCTAAACAACCTATCGCGTACCCCTAGGGGTACGCGTACCACAGGTTGGGAATCGCTGGTCTAGGCTAATAGCCCATAATCGCTAATAATTGACGAATTGGCGGATATTAATGTAACAAAAGTTTTGTTTATCATTGTAAAATATTTTTCAAAGAACAAATGATAACTACATTATATAGACTAATTAAACTAGAAGAATGCATTGCAATTGCAAATGCATTGAAGAAGCAACTTCAAGATGATGATTTTGAATAAAAAAAATAGTTGGTATTGATATAGATGGAGCAGGTGTGATGGTCGGTGTTCAACACCGTAAGTGCTTTGTAAAAAACCGATGTGCCTGACATGATTGTGATTAACTTTGTCATTCACTGCATTTTAGTGCCGAAAAAGCATGTAAAACGCTTTCTCGCCAATCTGGGTACTTAATTCGCGAAGCGTACAATGCATTCAAACTCAATAATAACTGACAATGACTATAACCAATGTTTTTATTGTTCGTCTTTGTAAAACGTTGACACCAGTCGTTATCGTTGATCTTTTTTAATCGTTCGTCGTTCGAAAGTTAGTCAAGATTCAAATTTGGCGTTGTCGTAATGCTATTGGCTAATCAGCGTGAACTTCCCACAATTCTTAGAACAAGATGGAGGATGCGCTAATGCCTTGTGTCAAAGAAAGAGGTCCTGCGAAGCTTAATAAATGAGACATACAAAAATAAATTTAAAACTCTTTTGATATGTTTTAAAATCGTAATTCCTGGATCAAACCGTGGAAATCACCTTGTTTTTCTAAATGGCCAGATGGCAGCCTACCGCTCTGGGGGACCCGGGATCGAATCCGGCAGGTCAAGGAATCCCCAGGAATTTTTCTGGGGGTGGTCCGTTCGGATATGTCGGGCCCCATCCCTCACCACCCCGTCTTCCCATTGTGGGCCGAACCGATAATGGGCCTGCTATAAGAGGCCCTCCTAGTGCCCAAAGGGTGAAAAGAGTAAAAAAAATACCTTGTTTTTCTTTCAATTTTGACTACCATCGACGTTTTGATATTTTTCTTAATAAAAGTAATAAATTCCTCTGTCGAAGTCGAAGAGTTAACAGTTTACTCTGCAATTTTAAAACAGACGAGTCCAGTCTTAAAACGCAGAAAGCCACGAAATATCGCTAATGTACTGTACATTGCGCATGCTCTAAGAAGAAAATTCACGAACAATGTGAACGCTTTGGCGATGAAGGAATACCACGAAAAACAAGCCATTTGTTACCAGTTAGGATCTATGGTCACTGTCTTATGCAGTGGAAATGCAGCCTTAGTTTTCCTGTATTTCAAAATGACAATGTGAGTTCTTTGAGCCGAGTTATAAATTAACAGCGAAGCTTGACTTGTGTTTTGTCTTTTATTCAAGTGTATTTAGTAGAGGTGGGTAGTTCCGAACTACTAATGCGTTCTTCATTTTATACTTTTATGAATACGGTTTTCCACGGACGGTGAGTTCTTTATCTGGATTTGAACTGAATTAATGAAAATGTTCCACGTGTTTTTAGGAATAATCAAATTAGTTTAGAATGTTTTAAATATACAAAGATATTTTTAAAATTAATATGCCTCAATGTTCTTAATTTATTCAAATATTATTTCATTCACAAGTACATATTTCTATTAACAGGACTTATTAAACTGGCTTTAAGGATACTGCAACTCAGTCACACAGATTAAAATTGTTTTATTTAAATTTACCTGTGTGACTGAGTTGCAGTATCCTTAAAGCCAGTTTAATGTCCTGTTAATAGAAATATGTACTTGTGAATGAAATAATATGTGATTATTTTTAAAATGTATATTTTTATTAGAGTTCGTAATTATTGTTTGATTAGTAACCAACAGATANTGTATTTAAGGATTCCTACAACGTAAAATTCTTATAAAGTGGAACGTATCTAAGCGTTATAGGGGGGTCTACTGTATATGGTCAAAAGGAACTGTATGAAACAATAGAAGGGCATGAAGCCCGGAAGGCCATAGGGGAAGTGTGGTGATTTCTAGTAATCGTGAACAAATCAAAAGGCGAGATAAAATTAACAAGAACATTTATTAGCTTGCATCCAACTTGGATTTTACACAAAAGACATCTGCTATCGTGAACAATTGACCAAAAAAGTATACATTTATCAGACAATAGACAAAGACTCAGTTTGTAAACAATTTACCTTTTGTATATACAACTGACACTCGATCCAGAGCGGTCTTTCAATGACCGGACAAAAAAAAATGAACAGATGACGCTTAACTTAAGCGCAGTTTACAAAACAAATATGATTAATCTTAACAGGAACAGATAAACCAGTTGGGAACCGTGGAAGAGAGAGACGTGAACGTGTCAGCTTCCGGTACGATTAGGCATCGTGCGAAATATACGAGAGTCATAAGATGCTGAGGAGGTAACTATCGGACGATCTAAGGAACGAAAACGTGAATATTAGAGCCTGACAACTAATTCTGGAGTGACGATATCCGAAAATCCCTATTACGCACTAGTGAGCATCATAGAGATCCAAATACGGAACATTGGGTACTCATTTTTCTATTTCCTCAATCTGTCCTATCCTCAAACTTATTCCATAGTATACCCATATAATTAGTTATAAGTTTTATTTTAGTCTATTTTAAGTTATTCTACGCGTAAAGTACCATGTGGTCGATGTTGAGAATTCTCGCCAACCCAATTGATCTCTGTGATTTTTTTGTATCTAGCATTAATAATTAGTATTAAGTGTGTCGTGTGCCGGGATCGAGACTGCCTGGCGTCTGATATTTGTGCACCTGTATATACAGGTTCACAAATATCAGATGCCAGGCAGTATCGATCCCGTAATAGAACAAATAAAGTTTTCTTTGTTCATCTACTATTTGTTAGTACTGTATTAGATAAAAACTTCATTTTCACACATTACGTTACTTGAGTCCATTTCTTATAGATTCATTGTAGAATGTTTAGCAGGTTTTACAATAATTATGTTAGTACTTAATTAAGCAAAGAAAGAAGTACAAATGTTATTATTGTTTTTGTTTACAGGTTACAGATACAATATACGACTTTCTTACCGTAACATGTCTGGCCTAGGCCCCAAGAGAAATAGAGATATCGGGAGGAAATGGGAATCTGGATCAGCAAAAAGAAAAAGAAAAGCTGAAAGAGCTGTATCAAATCAGGTTTTAAGTTTAGGTATGATGAAGTTTCTCAATCAAACTGCATCTGGTAGTACAGAATCATCTGAATCGGTTGCTTCAACTTCTAAAAAACAAAGAGCCACGTCCGAGACTCCGAATTTAGGAAGTACTCCAGACGCTCTGAATACCGATACCGAACGACAGTCAGAAATAGAGATAGAATCAAACTCTAGCCAATTAGAATCTGACGTTGAAATTCCTGTGTTGACGTTGAGCAATATAATTCACGATCACAAAGAACAGATTGAGATAGGTTCTCCGCCAGTTAGCAGCGACGCAGTAATGTAGTTAAACAAGCATTTGGTAATTTGGGTCTGGGAATGTGGACGTTTCCCATAACGGATTCTCAGCGTCATGATATAGTTCAAAGCGGCCCCACACAGCAGTTAAATAACAGTGATAAAGATTATCCCAAACATGATGATCATAGGCACTTTTCTAATTTTCATTTCTCAAGAAAACTAAATAATGGTGAAATTCAACATCGTCGCTGGTTGGTTTATTCAAAATCTCAAAATAAAGTTTTCTGTTTTCCATGCAGACTATTTGGCAATTTACAAACTCAGATGGTACAGGGAGGGTGCTGTGACTGGAAACACTTAAGTAGTATTTTACATAGACATGAGAATACCAAAGAACATATGGCCTTTATGTTCAAATGGATAACATTAGAGAAAGGAATCAAGCACGGAAAAACAATAGACCAAGAAAACGAAAGGCTAATTCGTGAATCTCAAAAACATTGGCACAATTTGTTTGAGAGATTAATTGATATCATTAATTTCTTAGCCTCTCATAATCTGGCATTTAGAGGTTACAGAGAATCTCTCAAGATAGACGACGACACTAGGAATTCTGGTAACTTCATAGACTTATTTAAATTGATATCCAAATTTGATCCTACGTTACGGGAACATATGAAACTCATTAGTGACAAAGAACTTGCACACTATTATCTAAACCACGATATTCAAAATGAATTGATCACATTGATGTCAAAAACAATTACCGATGAAGTTATTCGTAGGGTAAAAGAAGCAAAATATTATTCTTTTTTGCTCGACTGCACTAAAGACTGCAGTAGAGTTGAACAAATGTCAGTTATCTTAAGATTTTGTAATACATCAACCGGCACAATAGAAGAAAATTTTATCGGATTTCTTGCTGTCACTGAGACGACTGGAGAATATTTAACTAATGCAATACTGGGAGAGCTAGAAAAAATGGCTTAAATATTCAAAACTGTCGGGCCAAGGATATGACAATGGTGCAAATATGGTAGGCGTAAATAGTGGAGTTAAAACTCGAATATTAAATATTAATCCCAGGGCATTTTTTACACCTTGCGGTTGTCATAGCTGGAATCTGCTGTTGGTAGACGCAGCTAATTCTTCTGTGGCAGCAAAAACATTTTTTGGTTTTATTCAAAAAATTTATTTGCTATTTTCAAGTTCCAGCAAACTCTGGGAATTAATCAAAGGCAAATTAAATGTGTCTGATAAAGGCTTACTATAAAGCCTGATAAAGTCTGATAAAGGCTTACTATAAAGCCTTTATCAGACACAAGGTGGGAAAGCAGAATCGAGGCAGTAAAGACCATATTATTGCAATTTGATGATGTTGTTGAATGCATCGAAAGCTTAAAAAATCAAACAGAACGATCAGACACTCTCAATGATTGTGATTCGGTTTTAAACGAAATGCTCAGTTTAGAATTTATCATATCATTACATGTGTGGTATGAGATATTATCGCGTGTTAATATCATAAGCAAATTATGGCAATCTGTACAAGTCCATTTAAGCATTACTCTTGAACATTTGCGTACATTTTGCGACTGGATCAAAGAATATCGACAAACTGGATTCGAAAAATGCTTGTCTGACGCTCGTCAATTTATTGAGAGTAGCAGTTATGAACTGCCAAAAGACTTTAAAAACGAAAAGATAGACAAAAAGAAAAGGATGTTCGATTACGAAGGCAGCTATCAACTTATACAGTCTCCCAAAAGCCGGTATGAAACAGATATTTTTAACATTACGATTGATTCTATAATAAGCAACATGGATTCGATATTTATGTCTTTAAAATCAACATTTTGAAAATTTTGGTTTTCTCTATGATCTAAGCAAGTTAAAAAATATTCCAAAAGAGCAAATATTAAAAAGCTGTCAAGATTTACACTCAGTCCTGCGAGTGAGTGAGTGCAGTGACTTCCAACCTTACGAATTATATGAAGAATTACAAACAATGATTCCAAATTTACCCAACTTCATTAAAGATGTGAAACAGCTGCTCCAATACATGACAGAAAATAACTTAAAAGAAATTTACCCAAATATTTACATTGTCATTCGAATTTTGTTAACAATACCGGTAAGTACTGCCTACGCTGAAAGGAACTTTTCAAAATTAAAACTAGTAAAAAATTATTTAAGAAACACAATGGGTCAGGAAAGACTTTCAACTTTGGCAGTTTTAGCTATTGAAGCAAATATAGCATCTAAGCTGAATTACGATACAATTATTAAGGAGTTCAGTAAGGCTAAAAGCAGGAAATTTCTGTTTCTTTAATTCTTTCTTTTTTAAATTTTTTTGAATGTTAGTCAAAGAATACAGTTTGCATTTTTATGAATAAAAATTTGAGTTTCAACTGCTTTTTATTTTATAAAATCTGTCTTCTTGCGCCATCAGAGGGTCTCGCGAAATGTACCTTGCCCACATCAAATTTAGGTCTTGCCCAGCCACTGTCCGAGGATATCCTGCGCAACCTGTTGACCTTTTTTTTTTGCTTGTACGATTCATTCATATTCATATACACTACCTATATCCAATAGAGCTATTTTAAACAGGTCGCTGCACTAGCACGGAATTTTTCATTGCTTATTCTGTGACAAAACTGAATTTTAGTCTTTTAAATTGAGATACCTAAATAAGGGGGGCGTAATTTTCCTCCGCCCGGGAGGCTGACACCCACGCTACGCCATTGGATTAACATTTGGATCTTATTAAATAAGGCTAGAAAATAATGAACAATGAGGTTAATATCAGTTTTTTTTCTCATTAGGTCGTGTACAGACTTCAGCACGAACGCGAATGAAAAAGAGAAAGCGTGGACGTCGCGCGAAACGCGGCAGAATATCTCAAAAACTATTTGTCGCACGGCCTCAAAGCGATTCAGCGTCTTTCGGTCCATCAAAGGAAATTCGTGAGCAGTGTAACGCTGGTCCGAACTGCCGTCTCCAAATTGGAAACATTTCAACGTTGGCAAGTTGGAAATGGCAAAATTGATTTAGAAGAAAATTTTTGGACTAGGAGAAAACTAGGAGAAAATTTGAGGTAAAAAATCTAGGGAATATTTTCTATGCGAGATGAAAATACTCGGAATTTACAGTCACAGAATAAAAATATACAGTATTTGTATTTTGATACAGTAACAGAAGGCAGGATGGCCGAGCGGTCAAGATGGCAGCCCACCACTGTAGGGGACCCGGGTTCGAATCCGAACGGGTCGAAAAATCACCAGGAATTTATCGGGGGATGGTCCGTTCGGAAATGTCTGGCCCCATTGTGGGCCTGGCCGAACCCATAACGGGCTTGCAAAAAGAGGCCCTCTTAGTGGAAACAGTTTTAAAAAAAAGTAACAGATTTTTATCATAACCAAAAGACCACCATTACAATGCCAGAGCAGACTAAGGACAAAGCATATCTCTCCTCCTCTTATTTTTCTCCACGACTAAGAAAAATCTGTTTAACTTATTATCGAGTGATCTCAACTCATCTAACTAAGGTTAGACCGAAACCAAAAGTTCGGTCGGAAACCACATCCAGCATGCTTTGCGAGTTTTATTTCATCTTTCGTTTTGCAACGTTTATTTCATCTTTCGTTTTGCATCGAGGCACGAGGAGTATGGATGCTGGCTACTGAAAAATCTAACAAAGAAGAAACAGCATTAAATGAAATTAAAAGATGGAAGAACAATAGTTGTTGAAGTTAGAAAGTTCATTAACAGTGCGGACAGTACACGTAAATGTTACTCTTTATGTATAGAAACGTTGAAGTCGAGCGGAGTAATGCTGTTGTAACCGTGTGAAGTTGAAGTTATTGTTTTTGTTTCTTCGAGCCGCAAAGGCTCGAAGAAACAAAAACAAGTATTCCCTTTAATAACGAGGCGTAGACCCGTGTTTATTAGTGTTCGTTTTACTAGAGTTGTTGCTACTGTGTAGCATTACTATTTGCTTGAACAAATACTGTGAGCTTACTTTTACAGCATATAATAGAGGAAAAGGTGGTATATGGAACACTGCGGGTATTATGGAACCACTCTATTTCGAACTGATAATAAAGGCGAACTGTAGTGGATTGTGGCTGAACTGAACTAGGCAGACATCCATAGCAAGGGGAAAACCCGTTTCATTTCAGTTAAACGGTTGTCCGTAGTGAATCAGCAAATTTGTGTTTTTCAAAATTCGAAAGTTTTGAATGCTAAGTGAATTTAATTATTTTTAAAATATAAATCGTGTAGTTGTAGGTTCACTTGTGCACGTATTCCGTTCCAGAGACTTAGGGGTACAGTACATATTAATCTGTGTGATATTCACGTTTTTTTTAAATTTGGTCTTGACAGACATAAGTTAATTCAAGATGGCGATTCAATTGATGCTTTTAATATGGACTCCATTGGTGCTTTTAATATGGAACCCAACTCCTCTGGAAACCCAACACCTCCGAACTCTCTATTCGCAAGCAGACATTCGTCGGAGCAATTTGTGAAAAAGACACTAGGTAGAAAGCCAATTCTTTCTGAGAATATCGAAAAAGAGTTGCTGGAATATATATTGTTGATGGATGTCATATTTTTCAATTATAAAAGCATTCTTTCGATAAAATACATTGGAGTAAATAATTTTGTAATTATTTAACTTGCTTTGTACTTTCCTATTTGTTTTTAGATACATTAAAGCATTTCTTGAAAACATACAGTAAGGTTCCATCTTACCACCCGATTTTCTCTAAGCCTACTTTCTGACTTTTTGTACAGAAGCCTTCAAAAACCATACTTATAGTTACACTAGCGAAAAATCCAATTAGGAACATTTAGTTTACTAGTTACCAGTACTTTTCGCACAAAAAATGAGGGTGTACTTATGATACCTTGTTTACAATTCACTAAAATGAAAATGGGGTTCCATAATACCACCTTCTCCTCTACTCTGTATATGCTGGAAAGTAAGCTGCTCGTTCTTTGTTTTTAGGTGGTTGCCTTGCCATTGTGATGGGTGCAACAAAACAAAAACGGTGTAGAAGTACAAGAAGCTTGGAAAGAAGCAGAGATTTTCGAATTTATACTTGCATTAATTTTATTTGTACTGTTACATGGTTGAACTTTCCTGACTAATACAGTTGTCCCTCTATAGTCCGACGTTTTTTAATCCGACATGCTCAGTAGTCCGACGCACCTCCCGTCAAGGTACCCGTCCCCGTTACGTGTCTGCTTGCACAGAAGCATGTCGCGATGTGAATCTCCCCATCCAATTTTTACACGATGACACACATTTCGTGTGTTTTATGTGAGCAGTTCTGTTCGAACAGTTGGAGTAGAGAATATTGTAAGTTACTGCTAGCAAAACAATGCGAAATATGTAATTATTTTCGGTAATC
>NW_019385803.1:324718-333392 GCF_000671375.1 Centruroides sculpturatus
GACCGTAAATTAGAATTATGCACCAGGACTAGGAGAGGAGTTACTTATTTTATTTAGCGCGAAGACACTTTATTTAGCGAGAGTGAAAAGTCAACTGGCAATTAGATCAGCAGAGGTAAAAGGGCAGGCAGTGCAGTGTAGAGAGGGGGTGTAGCATGTGCCACATTGAATGGCAACGTCGCCCTCGCCGCCGAGCGATAGCACATGTAGAAACGCAGCAACACCGACAACGTAGACTTTTGCGCTATTATTTAGAAAGTTAATTGAGTATTTGCGGATCCGCAGCGCTGGATCCAGCAGGCCGAAGAATACGCTGGATCCAGCTGGATTGCTGGATGAGGGATCCAGCAATTGCAATCCCTAGCTACAATATTTGGCTATGTCTTGGCTACTTTAATATTACTTTTACGTGTTTTAGCTGGCAACACTGGATCGACCATGAAAGGGAGGCAGTATTTAAACGAGGCTTAATTTTATAATTTTTAACTATACAATAGCGACGATTATTATTTAAAAAAATTTTTGTTAGGCTTAACATCGATGAAAATTCAACGCAAAGTAGGTTAATAGCAATATACTAATTACATGGGATATAATAATATACCGCGTTTTATCAAAGTTTATAGGATCGGAAGATCCCGCTAAACACCACCCCTGGTTACCCCTACCTACTATGGCCGCTGCAGCAAGCGATGAGCCGGAACGGGGACCTCGGTATACTACACTAATAATGGATTTTTTCACACTTTTCGGTTATCCGACTTTTCAATTATCCGACCAACCCCAGTCCCCAATTGAGTCAGATAATCGAGGCTCTACTGTATAAAAAATTAATTACAACCACCTATAAGACAAAAAAGAAGTTAATTATCACGTCAAACAGCGGATAGTCTCCCAAAATTTCTTAGCCACGAACACACTTTTAAAGGAAAATCGAATGCTCCAATATGCAAAACAAATCAGAATATATGTCACTCTACTCAAATGACCACTGAAACAAAATAAATCAAAATAAAATTACTGAATTATAGTTTAACCTTCTGAATAAAAATAATTAAATCAAAATTGTGTAAATAACCAATCAGGTCCAAAAATTTTTCAAACGAAATAGTAGAGACACCAAAAATACTTTCACAAAGTTTTACTAAACTAGTACACCTAGCTATCACGTGAAACGCATCCAATAACTGATCACCTTGGCAATGTATGCAAATATCTCTACAACAATTCTGCAAAAAATTAAGAGAGTTACATCTAATTTGCATTATCGTAAAGCTAATATTATAAGAGAAATTGTTGTTATAAACTTTAAATACTTGTACCAAATATTGTAAGAGCTCACTTTAATACGCCGATTCAAGTCCAAAATAAGGTTATCAAAATAATTTAATTTCAGTAAAGGACAACAGTTATAATTATTTAATAATTCATCAAAATTAATGCCATTATTAACACAAATATTCCTTAAACTTTTGGTCCACATAAAGTCCTTTTTATTTAAAATATAAAGTAAACACCTTTTACTCCAACATTTTTCATCCAATTCCATTGTTCTAAAAATCCAATTCAAACACTTATTTAATACTACAAAGGAAAAAGGTAATAGCGAACACTCCATAAAAATTAAATATCTTGGGGTACACCGAGATAAACCAAATAACTTTTTAATAAAAATAACCAAAAGCGGATCTAAATCATCAGATTGATATCCCCATATCTCAGAAGCATATAACAAAGATGAAGTAACAATTGAATTAAAAATCATTAAACAATCACTCAAATTACGTAATTTAGCCAATCTACACATCTGGATAACTCTTACCAGTTTTAATAAAAGCATTCCTTTTAGAAATCTGAATGTGGGATTTATATTTTCCATTATACTTAAATATAACACCCAGATATTTATATTGCAAAACTACTTGTATTACATCCTTTCTAAACCACCATTTATCAAATTTAGCAGATTTACCTCCCTTACAGAAAACAACAATTTTAGATTTTATAAGATTCAAACTCATATTATTTTCTAATAAATATTTATCCAAAATATTAATAAATCCTTGTAAACCTCTAACGGAGTTGGCAATCAAAACTATATCATCTGCATATGCCAATATTTTAGCACTAGTGCCATTCACATTGATACCTTCATATCAGAATTATTTATCCATTAGATTAAATCATTTAAATATAAACTAAACAAAACAGGACTCAAAACACAACACCTATAGTAGTAAAAAAAGGTCTAGAACAAAGACGGCCTCATTTAATTCTAACATTAGACTCTTTATATAATTCTGTAAGCGAAGAAACAAATTTAAAACTCAAACCATATTTTAAGAGTTGTTTTCCACATTAAGTTCCTATCTACAGTATCAAAAGCCGAAGACAAATCAACAAAGAACGCATATACTTTATGTCTTTTTCTCATTAGTGTCTTAGTAATAAGAGTTTGCAAAATAAAAACATTATCTATCGTAGAATATTTTCTCAAAAACCAGCCTGATTCTCAAATGAGATATCATTTAAACTTAACCAAGTTACCAACCTATGATACAGTATAAAACAAAAAATCTTTGAGACACAATTTAAGAGCGAAATTCCTCTATAATTACTGGGAATTGATTTAAAGCCATTTTTGTATACTGGGCATAAAATAGCACTTTATCAATCCCTTGGCACTGCCCCAGATCTCAAGATTCTATCAAAAGTTTTAAGCAATATCGGGAAATGGAATTCATCCTCCAAAATTCCAAAGGGATACCATCAACCCCAGGCGCAGAGCCAACTTTAACTTTACGGAATTTGAGTTGAGTTATGTTTTAAGTAATGTCTACATCCAAAATTTCATCAGACCAAGTTAAACACTCATTGAAAACTGACAAATCTACAGTATAAGGAAGTAAAGAACCATATAAAAAATAAAAATGTGTAAACCACTCCACCAAAGAGATATTCACTCTACTAGTATTATTTCTAATTTTACACAAACTCCAAAACCATTTATTATTTTTACAGAAAATACCCAAATACTGAACCATATACGAAAACTTTTTTCTTGGCTAAGCAAATTTTCTTAACCAAACCACAAAATAAAACAAATATTTTACAATGCAATTCCAATCCACTTTTCTTAAAAGCTCGCCAAGCTCTATTTCTATTTCCGATCATTAAATGACAATCTAAATCAAACCAATTATTAATATTGATGTAATCCTTTGGTTTAAAATTCATATTATAGCAATTAGCTACCTCAACAATTAACTTACTTATGTGTGATAAAGAAACACTTCCCAACAAATGTTTCTCAAAATCAGACTCAAATCTGTTCACAATTCCAAAAAATTCTTTCATAAAAATTGCCCTTATTGTTCACCTGAGGTTGTAATGATTGTCCAAACATAATATCAAAAGAAAATGATCTGACAAACAACAATCATCAACAAAAAAGATTTAACACACCCCAAACACAAGGAGTTATATTAAGCCAAATTCAATAACTGAAGAACCCAAACTGGAAACAAATGTATATTCCCCAGCTTCACACCTGACATTCTACCATTTAATATTATTAAATTTTTATCTACACAAATATTATTTCATTCACAAGTACTTATTTCTATTAATAGAACTTATTAAACTGGCTTTAAGGATACTGCAACTCAGTCACACAGATTAAAATTGTTTTATTTAAATTTACCTGTGTGACTGAGTTGCAGTATCCTTAAAGCCAGTTTAATGTCCTGTTAATAGAAATATGTACTTGTGAATGAAATAATATGTGATTATTTTTAAAATGTATATTTTTATTAGAGTTCGTAATTATTGTTTGATTAGTAACCAACAGATATGTCCAGCATTACCCGTACAAACAGGAAAATGGCTAAACGTTAAAATAAAAACCATTACAAATTTAGTTTACAATTATGTTTATCGCAAAGTATCGAGGATATCAAATCAGAGAAAGAACGGGGTATCTGGAATTTATGATATTCTCTATTTTCCCCAGAGTCCCAGAGATTAAATAAGTCGCGCCTTATTTCTCAACACCCAGCCGCTTCACTGTGGGCTTGATTGAACCCATAATGGACTTGCTTAAAAGGCCTTCCTGGTTTCCACAGGACGGAAAGAGTTTTTTAAAAAGTAATTTAAAGGAAAGTAGTGTCATTTCGCGTCATAGCAGAGTTGAAAGTGCTGCAATATTTGACAAATATCTAAAAATCAGGTTTTAGCATTTGCAAATGGTCGTTACATTTTTAATGAATTGTAATTTATTACAGTACTGTACATTGGAATTTTGGTATGGATCATCTGTAATATCTCAGAATGAGATCATAATATTGTATTATTTACATCGGATAAGATCAGCAAGTAATTTCAAAATAATTAAAATGTCTTTTCCTAAAATTTTTAGTAAGCCACAAGTTTTCCGTTCAACATATTTTTTCCAATTTTATAATAATTTACTGAGAAAGTTCAACGGATATTGTGAACCTTTATAGCCTTAATCACTCGACATGGGTGAGTGACAGAGATAATCAATCTGGTTGAAAATAATCCGGAAAAATCCGAGATTTCGATTCAGATTTATTTCAGGTTTATTTCCTTGATAAAAGAAGCTCCTTAAATGTGATATCCAGTTGATTTCTTTTTAATTAAGGTATGAATTTAATATCTTTGTACTAATTAATTTGAAAAATCTTTAAAAATGTATTTCATTATAAACGATATAATTGTTATTTTCAACAAATGAATTCATTTACATAATTAGAATTTGTTACAATTTTCAAAAATTACTAAACAACAATGACTTATTTTCTTACTATAATTTATTATAAATAAAATATTTTATTCATACTTTAATATTTAATTCCTAACGTTCGAATATCATATAGTTAAGATTTTACAAGTGTCAGGTTAGGTACATTTAGGATGATGTTTGAAATTAAATGATAGATGGCGTTAATTAACATTTTCAAAATTTCTGTTTATTTCTGTTGCGATTCTGGATATGATAGGTTGTTTTTGGGTTATTTGTAATTATTTATATTTGTCGATCTATTAAATTTTGTAAACAGTTAACAAAATCATCCAATCCTGAGATTTTTAAACGAATTTTGTGTATATGTTGAGTAACAAAGTCTAGAAATTTAAATTTAGATCAAATGCCTTCTTGTTTTCCTTAAGT
This sequence comes from Centruroides sculpturatus, assembly GCF_000671375.1. Classification (NCBI taxonomy): domain Eukaryota; kingdom Metazoa; phylum Arthropoda; class Arachnida; order Scorpiones; family Buthidae; genus Centruroides; species Centruroides sculpturatus. The sequence continues at coordinate 329,910 of NW_019385803.1, forward strand.
AAGTTTCAATTATGATTAATTAATAAGTAATTTTTAAACTTTAATAAAATATTATATATCATTTATCATTATCGTGTATAAACTACATAGTTGATATATTTATTACATAATAAGTATGTCAACTATATAATGTTATGTATTTAATTAATATAAATTAAACTGTTAAATTTATCGGTTTTATGTTTGGTATTATTAGATAGGAATAATAATTTTATATTATAGAATTTCATTTCATTCAGAAGAATTTATATAAAAATTTGTGGTATTTAAATGTGAAATATTTTTTCCAGATTGCTATTATAAAGTTGTTTGTTGCTATGTGGGTCAGATTTTTATTGCATCATTGATTTAAAATTATTTTCTATATACTGTAATTACAAATTGTTGTGTGAAGAAATCATAATAATATGTATTTATTTATGTAATTTGTATTATTTGCTGTGCAGAAAAGGGGATGTCAATTAATTACATATATAGTTTTTGAGCTACTTTTCACCCCCTCCTTCCCTGTTGTGTATAATGATTTACTTTTGGCAAACTTTTTCCCGTTAATTATACAAACCGTAGTTCGTGGACTCCCTGATGTTATAAAAAGTTCTTCAAATATTTTCTAACTGACAGTTTATTCACATAACTAGTAAGTATTCTTACAGGAACAGATTCATATGCCACTAATACAATAAAAAAATTCCACATAGATAATACATCAACCTTCTTCCCTTTCCATAATGTACAGTACAATAATATACTTTCCAAAATTTCCTCTTTTTAAACAGTATACATAAATAATACTTATTAGCTATTTAGAACATTTATTAAGTTCTATGTGAAATAATACTAGTGTCATGTTTCAGATATAGAAAATGATAGTAATGAAAATTAATAATGCAAATTATAGCTAAGAAAAACTTTTATTTATTATTATTGTTTGCATTATTACTTTATAATTTATGTACAAATTTACTTAAATTACTATATTTTACAATTTAATAATTCTGAAATTGTAATAAGTCACCCACTTACATATTGTAACAGAATAAATTTTTAGTGAAATAAAGTTAGCAGTTTCTTAAGGTCATTTTGAAATTTTATGTGATTGTAATCATATAAATACTGTATGGTATATAAAATATTTCTAACAAGTTATGCAAAATATAAATGGAATATCAGACCTAAATCAAAAGTGAACAAAATGATATTGCATAGACATTTAATGTCAACATCATTTTAAATAGAACAAATTCCTGACCTGAAAAAATAATCTTTGTTTCAAGAATTGTCAAAAAATATATTTCAGTTTTATACTCAGTTCCTCCAATATTCCAATACTTTGAAAAAATTATTATATCCACATATATGTTTTTGGAAAAACTCAACATTGCAAAACAAATTTATGTCAACAGAATCAATTCTGTTGATATAAATTTGTTCAATATTTATTGCACAGTAGAGTAAAAAGACATATATCACTGTCTTCCAAAGTATTGAAGTTTGAAATCTCTTTCTTTCTTATGAGTCACATGGATTTGATGCTCACAATTCTTCCACAAACAAACTTCCTCAGTGCCATTTCAAGCATCAGAAATGCAACATTTCTTGAGAGAATTGCAATCTTTTCTGGAATTTTCATCCAAGTACTTAACAATGTTTCTATAATAGACTAACAAGACTGAGCAAAGTTGATTTATTAAATATTTGCTATTGCCAATATTGATCTAATAAAATAATCAGCAGAATTAGTGATGGAAAAATAAAATAGCATTAGAGTGTGCTAATTTTGACATATTACATTGTAAGATACTGAATCTAATATCACCCTATTTTCAGATACCAAAACCTGAAAAAGTACATCTTATATTTGAATAAATATGGTAAATTCTTTCTGTAGTTGTGCTTACTAATATTATAGACTTATATTTATTTTAAATATAATTAGAATATATTAATTAAAAACTTTGCTGATTGATAGTTTTGATTATTGAATATTNGCGAAATATGTAATTATTTTCGGTAATCCGGACACTCTTGGTCATCTGACACACCTTTGGTCCCATACCTGTCGGATTATCAAGGGACAACTGTAATAGCTAAAAATAATTATTTGATAAGGATGGCTTGCTGCTGTTTAGGGGGTACTGTTCAGGTAAAACACCACAAATGCACCTCTCAAAAAACATGCAAAATCCAAAAGCATAAAGATAACGTTTTAAGGAAGAAGTTTGCTAAATATTGCCGCCATTGCATATGAACATCTAGAACAGTGTTCCGCAACCAGTGTGCGGTCATAAGATGAAAGGTGTGACATGAATTTTTACATGATTCTATTAATTAACTCCTTTGAGACTTTCCAATTTTTGATATTTTATAATTAAACATAAAAAATACTTAAAACTGAAAAAAACGAAAGAAATGTGTTAATTTTGAAGAAAAAGCTTCAAATTTTAATTTCCTTTGTCTCGCCTTTCTGTGAAATCTGACGCTGATGAGTCATTGTTTACACAGCTGGATGACCTTGAACACAGCTGGAGTTGGATTTCCCGGGCCATTCTTATAGAAGTCTCGGGAGGCGATGGGTTTATAGTAGGGTAAATACTAACTGGCCGTATATTTTTTAATATTTTTAAAAAATTAAAATTTTTATTGCGATTTCCGACCCCCGACTTAATTAAACTTATATATAATAAAATCTATTAATTAAAAAAATTAAAGAACTATTGGAGGTCGTTTTTGATATCAGAAACTAGCTTTAAATAACTTTACCGAAGGAAAATCCGTGCACTACAACTTTAGAACGATGAATGAAATTTGATATCAAACTCTCATTAAAAAACAATTAAAAAGCAATTAAGCGTGAATCGTGCATCATTAAACGTAAATTAATAAAATTTTTTCCTGCGCTATAAAATCTTTTCGCGCAGGAAAAAATTTTGAAAAAATTTGGAGACTTAAAAAACATTCCAAAAATCAAAAAAAAAATTTTTAGGGAGTCCAAACGCCTGAGTTTCATGTAACGCTATAGAACCTGCCCGAGATATCTCGGGATAAGTCCTTAAGGTGTTTTAATTTCAGGCTTTATTTATATATTTTTATCACAGTTGTTGTGTTTCTTATGCTTCTATTTCATTCACTGATAAAATAAGATGATGTTAAAGCAATAAAACATATATGTCGTTCCAGTACTCACATACTCTTTTGGAGTTATACATTGGACTCGCACAGATCTCGAGCAACTCCAAAGGAAAACAAGAACAACACTTACTAAGCATAAGCAACATCATCCTAAATCCGCCACAGAAAGATTAACCCTTCCACGTAAAGGTAGCGGACGTGGCTTGATTGACATAGTTAACCTTCACTACAAACAAATATAGTCACTGCAAGAGTTTTTCTACAGGAAACAAGAAACATCACAATTACATAAATTAGTAACTCTAGCAGACTCAAATAACACACCATTAAACTTACACTCACATCATACAGACA
>NW_019385803.1:334986-340000 GCF_000671375.1 Centruroides sculpturatus
TATTTTTGAGAAGTAGTAACGTTTTCTTTTTCTAAATGTGGAAAGTGAGACACATTATTCTGCAAAAGATGCTGTTTCCACAATTTTAATTTGCGCTCAAAGCCCTGAATTTTATCATACAAATTGTGAATAAACTGTCCTTTGCCTTGAAGTTCCACATTAAGATCATTGAGATGCTGAGTCATGTCGATAAGAAACCCAAAATCGCACATCCATTCTTTATTACCAAAATGAGGAAAGGCATATCCCTTCATATCCAAGAACAATTGTATTTCGCTTTTTAAGTTGTATACACTTTTTAGCATTGCACCTCTACTAAGCCAACATACTTCGGTATTAAAAACCACGTCGCCATATTCAGTTTCTAAATCTTTCAGGAATTATTTAAATTCACGGTGATTTAACGTGCGCGACTGTATAAAATTGATTAGTTTAATTATTGGTACTATGACATTTGGCAAACTCAATCTTTTTGCACACAAATTTTCCTGGTGAATTATGCAGTGGTTAACGAATATTTCCCTTCCTGTGACCTTCTTAATGTCTTGAAATAGCCTTCCCGATACTCCTGCCTCCATGCTTGACATTGCTCGTGCTCCATCTGTTGATATACCAATAATCTTTTCTAATGAAATTGAAAAATTTTCCAACACAGACTTTAGTTCATTGTACAGGTCTTTGACTGTTGTAGTCCCTTGCATTGGAATCAGTGAACATAATTCTTTGGTAATATTAAAGTTGGTGTCAATACCACGTAAAAATATAGCCAGTTGTGCTGTATCGCTAATATCGCAACTCTCATCAAGTCCAAAGAACAGTATTCGAATTTTGCAATGTGTTCACAAAGCGTTGTTGCTGTATTCTCGGACAAGTCTTCAATTCTCCTTGCAATGGTGAATCTTGATAAACTAATGTTTGAAATAATATTTATTTTATCAGGAAATGCTATTTCTTCAACAGCAGTCAGACATTCTTTTATCATCTCTCCATCTGCAAAGGGTTTCATTTTTTTTGCCAGTATTTGACTGACAACAGAACTAGCCTTTACTGCCGTATTTGATAAAATAGCTTGATTTTTAAAAATAGCCTGTTGTTTTTCCAAGTTTTTCTCTATTTGATTAAACTTATCTATCCGGAGTTCTTCTGTTAAGTTTTTATATTGTTGTTCATGTTTTGTATCGTAATGCCTTTTTATGTTATATTCTTTTAATGTCGACACAGTCTCTGAGCATATTAAGCATACAGCTTTATCTTCGACGAAAGTGAAAAAATAATCAAATTTCCACTTTTCTTGGAAATGCCTGTGCTCATCCGCAACCTTCCGTTTTTTTGTTTGCTTTTCCGACATGCTATTATGGATTAAAAATTTGAAAGTTAAAAAAATTTGTAGGAAAACTTAATTTTGAATAAAAAAAACTCTAATATTACCTTTTTGACAATAATATTGCACTCACGCCTTTCAAGAAACACAAGAATTGCTAAAATTGCTAGTTAACAGCTTACCAGTCTGACTGATTGTGTGACAGAAGCAAACACAAACAAGCACAGACGCGGCGCGTTCGTATTGCATGTTTGAACAAGTCGCCGACAAGTGAGTAACTCGTCACAAAAAATTGTTTCGGTTTAGTATGTACTACCATTTTATTATAAATAATTTTATAACAATATATTGATGGGAGAAAGTCGATAAAATAAATTCAATTTTAAAAATGCTTGGCGGGCCGCATAAACATGTTTAACGGGTCACATGTTGCTCATCCCTGATGTAGAGTTTATTAATTTGATTGACCTATGTCGTGCTTATTGGTTTTAACTTAAGGGGTATAACACGGTGTCTACTATGGCCCTCCAGGTGATTGGGGGTGTCTTACCTATAGATTTAGAAATAGATTATAGGTATTATAGTACCCTTATTAATAAGCGCATGGTTTTTAACTTTGGTGGTGTGGTGTACGACGGCACTGCATCTGGTGTTGGTATGAAAAGGAAGGTGGTGTTACAGGTCTTAAATGGTATGTGGCAAGACCGGTGGAACAGGTCGGAGAAAGGAAGGATAACCTACGGGTACTTCCCTAACATTGATATAAGGCTAAAGGCTAAATGGGTAGAGCCGAATTATTGGTCTACTCAAATTTTAAGTGGTCTTGGTGACTTCAGGTATAAGTTAAGGTCGTTCCACCTGGTCGAGGATGACCATTGTGAATGTGGTGCCGCCGACACCCTGCAGCATTTTATGGTTGATTGCAGGATTTTTAATAATGATATTGGGGAGTATTTGGGTATTTTAAATATTAACTCCTCTAATATAGATTCTGCACTAACTTGGTGGCCACCAAGTACAGGTATAATGGTGCATATAAGGTTTTAATGGGGATGCTTAAAAAGCGCATGGTTTTAAGGGTTGGTGTATGACCCTGGTTTTTATTTATATTGGTTTTATGGTGCATATTATATTGGTGATTGTACTAAGGGATGTATAGTATATATTTAGATGTATGGTCCCTAGTATTTTAATACTAACATGGTTTTACTATACCTATGGTATGTTTACTGGGGTTTTTATTTTATTATATGGTTTTTTATGGCAGTGGTATATGGTGCATATTTTGTTTTAGGTATATATTAGGTGTATATATTAGGCTTATATATGGTATATATATATTTTTAATCTTATGGTTTAATATATGGTTTGGTATATATATGGTTGGTTATGGTTGTCTGGACGCACCGGTTTGGTATTAGGATAAGATAGTTATATGGTTTTTATTATTAGTTATATTTGGTTTTATATGTTATTTGGGTTTTATAATTTATGTTTTTATTTATATTGATTTTATGGTTTTATTTATATATTATTTTATTATAGGTTATTGGTTTCCCCTCCTGCTCGGGGAAGGCACATTGTATGGGTTATGGTGCATACATGGTGTTGGCATGACCATACCATGCCAATAAAAATCTACTGGTTGACCTTATGGGTATGGTGCATAGGTCTAGTAGATATAGGATTGGTTTAAAGTCTAAGGGACTTGCTGATACGCTCACGCAGGTACAGCAAGGGGTGGTGGCGGGACCTTTGGGACGGGATGACCTATGTCATGCTTATTAAGGAAATGCCTTAGAACAATTTGTGGTGATTGTTAATAGTATTCTTTCTTATAAGTAATGCTGATGTTAGTTGATATTGCTGTTTTAGTTATGAAAGCCTCTTTATAAAGAAAGCTTAAACACTAGTCTATATATGACATTTATCTATACTAATATTATAAAGAGGTAATGTTTGTATGTATGTAAGTTTCTTTGCAGCAGGTAATCTCCGAAACTACTCATCCGATTTCAAAAATTCTTTTACCAATATTTAGAATGGAACCTCAGGGTGGACATAGGCTGTATATTATTCCATTAAACAATCATATAAATTAAAATATATAATCTAGTTTAAGGCTTTTATGTCCAACAGATGGTGCTACGAGTACAACGCCCAAAGTTTGCTTTTCTGTGAAAATGAACTAAAGCAGATCATCTTCTATCTATTTATTTAAATAAAAATGTAACGTTCGTTTGTTCTTACCGATTTCTTTGAAATGTTGACACAATGCTGCATTCGAATACGCACGTGTTTTTATGTAATATACGTGTCGAAATTCCCCCCACTGAAGGGAGATGGTTAGGATTAAGGCTTACCGTAAAGAACTCTGCTTCTATTTATACTATTTTAGATGTTTTTTGCGTTTTTGATTGCGTTTTAATAGGGTACGTCAACAGAATGTACACTAAGAAGAAATTTTTCGAAAATTTTCCCCCCACGGGGGAAGTGTTATACATTTATAATAGATATATTTTGAGCCACAACAACGTGTGGCGGGGTCTGCTAGTACAATATATATATATTAATATATTCATCAGGAATTGTTTGGCCAGTCCAACTCCAAAAAGTCTTCAAACATGGATGGCTGACCTTAGGTATCCCAGAATATAAGAAAGCTCTAGCCAAAGATGAAAAGAATTCATTTCTGGAAGCAGCACTGTTACTGCTTTCTGTCAAAGGATTTTGAAATAAAAGTTTGATATTTTGCTTTAATTCATTTCCATTTCTTATTAAAATAGCAAGCAGTTCCTTTTCTGGAATGAATAAAAGAAAAAAGGCTATTATTTTGATAGAGCTGGCGAGAATACACAAAAAGATAAAATGTTCGATAAAACGAAGAATTAAAATCCCACAAGTATTCATGAGCCTGAATAAGTTTGATCAATCTTGATTCTGAAAAGTATTAATCCTTTAACTATTCACCATGATGATGAACTATTTTCAATGTTGTCACCGTATGACGTGGCACAAAGGCGTTTGTTGATTGGATGCACATTTGGAATCGTTGTGAATAGAACAAACTTTTTGTTTCTAGTTGTGATTGCAGTCGTGCTGGTTTTCGAAGGGGTTTACTAATTAATGGGAACAGCCATCTTGGTTGAGTTGCCTGCGCAGCTGGAAGTCGCAAGGTGTGACCACGACTCATATCTTGTGATTACATGCTTTTTCATAATGCTGCTGATACGCAGTTAAGTTGTGGCCACCCTCATACCCCATGTATAATGTTGGTACTCAGTGTGGTACTCATCATACAATGAGGAAGGTTTTCCTTTGGGGTGAAAAAACTTTTTAAATAATATATTATGACAATTTAATAATAATTTATTATTACAGTAGAATCTCGAAAACTCGTCCTAATGTGGACCGAAGGGTGGCTGAGTTTCTGAAAATGCCAGGTTATCGGGAATGGGGTTAAAAAAGAAAAAGTATGAGTGTGGCATACTCAGAAAATACTGTACTGTACTTGTATGTATTGTTTGCTTGAGAATACAACAGAGAATAAACTGCCCAAATCCCCTTAAACAAAGGAAAAGTATGTACTTTATGAAGGCATAGAGCCTTTACTACATGAAAATGAAAATTAATGAATACATTGTGTACAGTAATTTACCTGATAAGACAGACCTCAGAAAAATACTTTATGAG
>NW_019385803.1:344278-349980 GCF_000671375.1 Centruroides sculpturatus
TTTATTTTTTGTAAGTCTTTGTTGATATTCTCATATAGTCCTTTTATATATGGAAAACTGATATATTTTGTATCTATATTTAGCTTTTTTGATTTTTTATTATTCATTTTACTATTTATTTTGTTTTCCCAGCGATTGATTATACTGTTAGGATATCCGTTGAGAACAAATTTCTTTTTTAGTTTTTTTATGTAAACATTTATATCTGTAAGATTGCTAGTTCTTGTCATAATTTTTATGTATTCCATTTTAAAGTATTATATTTTATACATAAAGGAATATTAGTCATATCAAATTGTTACATCTACAGAGCACGGTTTTTTTATAGGGTTTAAATTCTAAGTTGTTGTTGTTCCTTTTTATTGTAACATCTAAATAATTTATACTTTTATTGGCTTTATTCTCTTCTTCTACAGTAAACTGTATTTCTTTGTTTATGCTGTTTATGGTTACTTCTGTATTATTGATTGTAGTTTCATTTTCATCTTACATTATTAAAACATCATCAGCATATGCCTATAAAATTTTATCCCTTGCATTTTGTGTATCTTCTCATCTATGTCGATCATCACTATCTATGCCAATTTTGGTCCTACTACAGAACCCATACTAATCCCATCATTTTGAGTATAGTGTTCACCTTCCATTTCAAAATAGTTACTGCTATACGAAAAGTTTATTAAGTCTATTATTTCTTGTTCTACATTAAGTTTCTTTAGTTTCTTATCTACAATATCCCATACCATTGAAGGGTACATATTAGTAATGTCTAAACTTGCTATTCTATAGGTATCTTTTATTGTTATATTTTAATATCAGTTAAAAGTTCCTCTGTACTATATATTGCAAATCTTGAATTTTGGTTTGCTTTCAATTTCTGTTTTAAGAATTTTTCAAGGTATAGTGGAGTGAATTTAAAGTCTATAATAGGTCTTAACTTTTCATTTGGTTTGTGAGTTTTGAGCTGGATGTTAATTTTAGGCAATCATTATCATTATTCAAAATAAATTCTGTCTCTCTTTTACCAGTTCTTATTTCTTGGTTTTTACCCAATTATTATCTGCTTTGATTTATCGGCTCTAATTATTTGTAAGTTGTTATTAGTTAAAAAGTTTTCTGTTCTATTAATTTTATCTCTATATTTATAATATTCTTTATCTTTTATAACAGTTTTTTCTTTTGTTATATATCTTTTAATTGTGTTACTCAAAGTTGCTTTTGCTACCTTTGCTTCCATTTCTGGTAAGTGATTACAGACTCGATCTAAATTTGGGATTATTGTTAACACTTCCCATCTATTAGGGCCATTATAGTCCAGACCCTTATTTATAACTTCTAATATATCATCAGGAATTGTTACTTGAGTTTTGTTTATTACTAGAGATCTCTTCCATTCATTTATTTCAAGATTAGTTGGATAATCAAACCTTTTTTCGAGTTTTTTATGTTTATTAAGTTCATAAGATCTCAGCTCTTGTATTTGGCAATTCTCAACTTTTTGCTGGTGTTTAGTATTCTTATCTTTAAATCTTTTAAGGTTACGTTTTAGTCTTCTTAACTTAATATATTTGTACTTGATAGCAGATCTTAATATTTTTAGATTAAAATATTTCCTATCTCTTGTTGGTATTGCTTCAGTTATAGATTTGGGAAGGAAAAGTGTTCTTAATGGTCTATTTTCTCTAAGGTGTATTTTGAGAAAATTTAAATCTATTAGGATTTTTTAGATCTCACCTTGTATTTTCTCGATGGTATTAATCCGATGGGCTGGACACATTATTCCTTGATTGGATGTCGCCATTTCTATAATTGAAATTTTTCTATGTTGTTTTTGAAACTGTGTTTTGTGAATATATTGGACTTCAAACTCATAAACGAGTAAATGCAAACTGAATATACGAGTAAAAGAACATATTGCATATCTCAAATATAATCGACTAAACTCTGTTTTTCATGACCATTGTTTAATAAATGACTCTAATATAGATAAAAATAATGTTAAAATCCTGTACAAAGAGAAAAACATGTATAATAGAAAATTTAAAGAAAGTGTCTCAATCTTAACAGCCAAAAATTGTATCAACAAAAATTTAAGTGTAAAAATAAATGAGAATTGGATGAAAATATTATAATATATGCAATATATATTAATGTTGATTGTAATTATCTATAAAAGTTATGCTGTTGTTAATATTAATAATAACTTCCTTTGTAATACGCAAATCAGTACAATACTGCAATGCAGTATGTAACGTAGGTATGGTTAAAAAACAATAATGTAAAAAATTGTCTATTTCTATTTTGAGATGTGTATGTGATTATATCTAAGACTCCTGGATACTGTCAAATATATAAAAGATCATTTATAAAAAATTTTAATGAAATTACTCCACTTATTGTAAAGTAAGTTGTACGTGCCAATTAAGACCTTGTATGTATAACAGATTATAAATGGATATGGTAAGAAATATACATTATTTTAATTCTGTTTTGCAAGATATTTTATGTAATGTTTTTAAAAATGATGGAAATAAAGCCAAGTGTTTATTTATAACTCAAATGTGAGCTCGAAGTCCAAGATAACTTTTATTAAATTAAATAAATATATTCACATCAATTGTCTGTGGTATGGTTTCTCAAACGGGATCCTGAGATCCTGGTTGTTTTTTTAACCCGAGAAATCCTGCAAATTTCTTAAAAATTCGCTTTTTTCTTATTTTGTGTTAAGGTTGAGGAAATTTTGCAAATAGAAAGTATAATTAACTCATAAACTGTCAGAATAAATTTTTATATTTATTAATTTTAAACCTACTTATTAGTTTTTCTAATTTTTGCTTGTTATGGCATGTCACAAATGGTCGATAATCAATATGTATCTTATTTGTGGCAGGACTCTGAAAATTCTTTACTTGTCAGAACCTATAATTTCTGGAATAATTGTGCTTATGCTGTTTTAATATTTAGCCATGCCCTGTAGCTCCAATAACTGTGTAACACCAGGTTGTGCAAATTGGGCAAGAATACAAACTAGTATGAAGTTTTTCTTCGTAAACCTGATTATTAAAGACAAACGAACTGCCGAATTATCAGGCTATAAGCTTGATGTTTCTATTAAAGCAGCCAAGGGAGACAAATCAAGAATACTAGAGAGCAAAAGAAGTACTACAATCTCGAAAACGAACTAGAAATCTTCCAGGCTACAGGTGAAAAAACACATAACATCTCTCTCTCATAAATGCATTAAAGACGATACCACTCACCTGAATTGAATCAGAAAGGGCATTCTTGGTAGCAAGATTTTTCATTAGTTAAATAAGAACCAGATAGACTGATTGCAGTATTGACTATGNGTCTGCTAGTACAATATATATATATTAATATATTCATCAGGAATTGTTTGGCCAGTCCAACTCCAAAAAGTCTTCAAACATGGATGGCTGACCTTAGGTATCCCAGAATATAAGAAAGCTCTAGCCAAAGATGAAAAGAATTCATTTCTGGAAGCAGCACTGTTACTGCTTTCTGTCAAAGGATTTTGAAATAAAAGTTTGATATTTTGCTTTAATTCATTTCCATTTCTTATTAAAATAGCAAGCAGTTCCTTTTCTGGAATGAATAAAAGAAAAAAGGCTATTATTTTGATAGAGCTGGCGAGAATACACAAAAAGATAAAATGTTCGATAAAACGAAGAATTAAAATCCCACAAGTATTCATGAGCCTGAATAAGTTTGATCAATCTTGATTCTGTAAAAGTATTAATCCTTTAACTATTCACCATGATGATGAACTATTTTCAATGTTGTCACCGTATGACGTGGCACAAAGGCGTTTGTTGATTGGATGCACATTTGGAATCGTTGTGAATAGAACAAACTTTTTGTTTCTAGTTGTGATTGCAGTCGTGCTGGTTTTCGAAGGGGTTTACTAATTAATGGGAACAGCCATCTTGGTTGAGTTGCCTGCGCAGCTGGAAGTCGCAAGGTGTGACCACGACTCATATCTTGTGATTACATGCTTTTTCATAATGCTGCTGATACGCAGTTAAGTTGTGGCCACCCTCATACCCCATGTATAATGTTGGTACTCAGTGTGGTACTCATCATACAATGAGGAAGGTTTTCCTTTGGGGTGAAAAAACTTTTTAAATAATATATTATGACAATTTAATAATAATTTATTATTACAGTAGAATCTCGAAAACTCGTCCTAATGTGGACCGAAGGGTGGCTGAGTTTCTGAAAATGCCAGGTTATCGGGAATGGGGTTAAAAAAGAAAAAGTATGAGTGTGGCATACTCAGAAAATACTGTACTGTACTTGTATGTATTGTTTGCTTGAGAATACAACAGAGAATAAACTGCCCAAATACCCTTAAACAAAGGAAAAGTACGTACTTTATGAAGGCATAGAGCCTTTACTACATGAAAATGAAAATTAACGAATACACAGTGAACCTCTTAACGTCCAGTCCCAAGTTAACTTGGGCATGTTACATAACGTTACAAAAAATGCGGTCCTTAAGGGGAGTTTTGAAAAAAATTTTTTTTTTTTGAATTTCTGGAATGTTTTTTAAGTCCCCAAATTTTTTCAAAATTTTTTGCCCGCGTGAAAAAATTTTATTGCGATTTTAATTAGCTTTTGATAAGGCTCAATTGTTTTTAATGGGATTTTTTTATCAAAATTAATTAATCGTTCTAAAGTTGTAGTGCACGAATTTGACTTCAGTAAAGTTATTTAAAGCTACTTTCTGATGTCAAAAAAACGACCTCCCATAGTTTTTAAATTTTTTTAATTAATAGATTTTATTATATATAAATTTAATTAGGGGGGTTGGAAATCACAATAAAATTTTTAATTTTTAAAAAATATTTAAAAATATAGGCCTAATTAGTAGTCACCCTACTTTAAACCCTTGTCCTCCCGAGACGTGTATGAGAATGTCCCGGGAAATCCGAATCCAGCTGTTCTCAAGGTCATCCAGCTGTGTAAACAATGAAATGTCCTTCGGGGTCACCAGTTCGGTCTGTCGGGTTCACATGTGCTCCTGTTTCCGATCGTCTCATCAGCGAAACCAAGGATTAATCAACCAAGTGTTATACACCGTTGGAATCAGTTCATCGTACACTATCAAACAAGGTGTTAGTTTTCCGGATCCGTCCAGGCGTCTCGGAATTACGGCTTCCGGAAATTTCCGGTCTTCGAGCAACTTTTTGCGGCCCGCTTCCGCCGGTAACGTGTGATATTATATATCATTTTGTAGGGGTTTAAACGTATTTTATAACGGTGTTTACGGTTTTTCTCTACGCTTTTTCGTTATCGTGTTATCACGACCGGAACTTTCGCACATCGGGCTGTCGTGCGGGCCTATCGGGCCATCGGTGCCGCTCACCTTCGGGTATCTCCCTTGTCATATTGGCACCTACCTGCTCTGTAATCTTCGCAGTGTTATCGTTATTAGTTTAGTTTTAACGGTTGTGTTTAAATTCGTTTGAGACAAAGGAGTCATAGGTCATTGTCCTGAGCACGTGGCCGGGTCTTATCCTCTTACTGACCCTAATACGGCGGGTTGTAGGAACGCTCTCTCGGGACGTAAAGCTTTCTTTTCTCGTGTTATATATCATCCGTTTCAGTAAATTCATATCAAACTAAATTCGTCTGTAGCATTCTGATATAGTTAATTATAATTAATTATAATTTAATGG
>NW_019385803.1:355129-531173 GCF_000671375.1 Centruroides sculpturatus
TAAACGCAAAACTAGCCCCAAAATACGAAAAATTAGAAAATAGATTAAGACTGGTAAAACCTAATAAAGTAGATAATAAAGAACAAGAAACAAAGAACGTAGTGTATAAGATACCATGTACCTGTAATACAACTAACTACTATATAGGAGAAACTAAACGCAAACTGAGTATATGAGTAAAAGAACATATTGCAGATCTCAAATATAATCGACTAAACTCTGTTTTTCATGACCATTGTTTAATAAATGACTGTAATATAGATAAAAATAATGTTAAAATCCTATACAAAGAGAAAAACATGTATAATAGAAAATTTAAAGAAAGTGTCTCAATCTTAACAGCCAAAAATTGTATCAACAAAAATTTAAGTGTAAAAATAAATGAGAATTGGATGAAAATATTATAATATATGCAATATATATTAATGTTGATTGTAATTATCTATAAAAGTTATGCTGTTGTTAATATTAATAATAACTTCCTTTGTAATACGCAAATCAGTACAATACTGCAATGCAGTATGTAACGTAGGTATGGTTAAAAAACAATAATGTAAAAAATTGTCTATTTCTATTTTGAGATGTGTATGTGATTATATCTAAGACTCCTGGATACTGTCAAATATATAAAAGATCATTTATAAAAAATTTTAATGAAATTACTCCACTTATTGTAAAGTAAGTTGTACGTGCCAATTAAGACCTTGTATGTATAACAGATTATAAATGGATATGGTAAGAAATATACATTATTTTAATTCTGTTTTGCAAGATATTTTATGTAATGTTTTTAAAAATGATGGAAATAAAGCCAAGTGTTTATTTATAACTCAAATGTGAGCTCGAAGTCCAAGATAACTTTTATTAAATTAAATAAATATATTCACATCAATTGTCTGTGGTATGGTTTCTCAAACGGGATCCTGAGATCCTGGTTGTTTTTTTAACCCGAGAAATCCTGCAAATTTCTTAAAAATTCGCTTTTTTCTTATTTTGTGTTAAGGTTGAGGAAATTTTGCAAATAGAAAGTATAATTAACTCATAAACTGTCAGAATAAATTTTTATATTTATTAATTTTAAACCTACTTATTAGTTTTTCTAATTTTTGCTTGTTATGGCATGTCACAAATGGTCGATAATCAATATGTATCTTATTTGTGGCAGGACTCTGAAAATTCTTTACTTGTCAGAACCTATAATTTCTGGAATAATTGTGCTTATGCTGTTTTAATATTTAGCCATGCCCTGTAGCTCCAATAACTGTGTAACACCAGGTTGTGCAAATTGGGCAAGAATACAAACTAGTATGAAGTTTTTCTTCGTAAACCTGATTATTAAAGACAAACGAACTGCCGAATTATCAGGCTATAAGCTTGATGTTTCTATTAAAGCAGCCAAGGGAGACAAATCAAGAATACTAGAGAGCAAAAGAAGTACTACAATCTCGAAAACGAACTAGAAATCTTCCAGGCTACAGGTGAAAAAACACATAACATCTCTCTCTCATAAATGCATTAAAGACGATACCACTCACCTGAATTGAATCAGAAAGGGCATTCTTGGTAGCAAGATTTTTCATTAGTTAAATAAGAACCAGATAGACTGATTGCAGTATTGACTATGTTTGCTTTTTAAAATCTTATTATAAAAATTTAAAATAATATTTTTGTTTTATTTAAAAAATGAAAATTACCTTTTAAGTTAGAAGTTTGATCTAAGTTCCCTTTTTAAAATTTTCAACTCAATTCAAAGCTTTGTTGTTGTTGTTGTATGCAGTTTTCAGCAAATTTTAATGAATTTTTTCTATTTGTGAAAATTTTTACATAATTCAAAGGTAATTTTTAATATATATCTTACACAGCATTATTAATATGATTTTGGAGGTTGCAGAAAGTATTAAATTACTTTAAAAAATGAAAAATAATTAATTCTATCCTGGGAAACAGTTCACTTTCATCCCGGAATCCCAGGACAAGGAAAAGATTGGGAAATGAGAAACCCTAGTCCATAGGAAATTAACTATTCCCATAGCAGTTGGAACAGGAAAAACTATTTTACAGATCAATTTATTATATTATTCATTCTATCATTATGTTTTGTGTTTTATTGCATTTAATTTTTTCTTTAAAATGAGTAAATTTAAATCAGATTTTGATAATTAAGTAATAATCAGTCAAAATAATTCTACTTTTAAGATGTAGTAGAAAGTTTTTCCCAAGATAAATTTGTTATATCAATTTTTGATTCTACTTATAAATTTTAGTACAACTTTTTATAGAGAAATTTTAGATTAAAATATTTATATACCTAGTGGTATTTTTCTTATAAATGGAATCTTAGTGTGACATTTTAAAAAAAAGGTGACTTTGATTTTTTTGTTTTTTAAATTTGCAAATTGTCAGAGTATTTGTTTATCAACTTCACATGTTGGTTAATTTAATAGTCACCCTCTAATGATAAGCACACATTAATATACAGTGCAGTTGAAGATGAAAAAGTTATAGACAGTGTTTATTAAAATAAATATGATATACAGTATTTAGATATTTATTTTATAATACAGGTAGCCCTCGGTTTATGCCGCAGTTCCGTTTCTTCAAAAGCCGGCAGAAATCAAATCAGCATAAAATGAACCCATATTTACATTCTTTTAATTGAAAGAGGGGAGGTCCTCCAGGTATCACTCAAAGGTACGACCTGGAGGTTGGAAAGTTCGGAAGGAAGAGGGAGAGTTACGAAGGATAGGGGATGAGGTTGGGACAGGTAAAGTTGAGAACTCATGGTACCTGCATTTATTAAATCAATAAGCAAAATACAATGATGTAACAAATGAATACATTAAGTGCTGCATCTTCTTTCTGTTATATCATCCTGGTGTTCAATCAGGCAGGTTGCCAACATTCTTGCTGTGGCCCCAATGTATTTCGTGCTATTCCCTGTTACAGGATTTTCTAATGGAACCGCATAAATTTCTGATTTCTCAAGGGTGGAAAACTTGTCTTGGTCATTGCAGAGCAGTCTGTGCAAGTTAGGTAACGGAGCAAGGGGCAGGAGTAGACCATGTTGTTTAAATATGCGGCATATGCGTAGAGAAAGTGGACCGAGGTATGGTAAGGCCGGTTGTACGGGTATAAGTTCCCTCCTACTAGTTAACTTAGAGATTGGGAACAGCGTCTTCTTGACCTTGTTGAGTGCATGTGTGTACTTAGCACATGAGAAACCTGCTGCACGTACTGCCAAACTAATATTGTTTTACTCACTGTTTAAACAATATTAGTTTAGCAGTACGTGAAATCAGGAATTTATGCGGTTCAATTAGAAAATCCTGTAATGGGGAATAGCACGAAATACATTGGGGCCACAGTAAGAATGTTGGCAACCTGCCTGATTGAACACCAGGATGAATACATTAATTAATAGGGATATACTAGAAAACATATGTACAAGTAGTTGGTGCAACATCTTATAACAGACAATAAAAGAAGTACAACTTACATTTAAAGAACCTGACAATATTATATAATTGACAATGAACATAACAGCTGATGAATGCTGACCGCATATACATAGTAAAAAGTACAAAACAGATTATTATTCAAGAGTTACACAAAATATTTACAGAAGGACAGATGACAGAACGGAGCCAGTTGCTAATGCTGAAAGCTGTCCAGGGTCAAAGGATACCCATTTAGGGTAAGAAAACCTACAGTTCGAGGCAAACACACTGGAAAAAAAGTTTGTTCGTGTAGTGGCATGCTCGTCTTCGGTGTTAAGTAGATTTCTCGGTGGGTTGAGAGCTTCAGTGGCTGATAAGAACTCATTGAGTCTACTGTAGATGATCTTGTTTTCGATGAAAACATTAAGTGGGCAAGGCCAGTTAAAACCTTCGTTGAGAACGCTGTCTAGAAGGTTTTCCCTTTTGTCGTCAAAGAGACTACAGTCAAACAGATAATGTTTACTGTTTTGAATTGAGTTATTGTCACAGTCACAGGTGTCTTCGTTGCGGAGGTTGAAGCGCTTTAAGTAAGTGCGAAAGTTGCCATGACCTGTAAGGAGTTGGGTCATGACAAACTTAGGTGTGAAGTGTTTCCACTCCAGTCGGCGAGCTATGTCAGGGATAAAGTCGAATGTTAATCTTCCAGTGTCACTGTTGTTCCATTCTTCTTGCCGCTGATGGAGGGTGATTTGATAGCTCCAGTGCTTGATTTTGGAGAGAGGAACCCATATTAACAGTAAGATATAGGGCAGTGTTTCTCAACCTCTAATGAATTGTCAATTAGAATAGACAATTCGTTAATGAAGGGGGCTTCAATAAAACCGTTACTTAGTATCACCCCCTTCAATAAAACCATTACTTAGTATTTCCCCTTTTAATGAAACCGTTACGTAGTATTGCCCCCTTCACTTCAAAATTCCGATGCTGAGGGCCAAGGCTAACACCAAATTTGTACTGCATTGAATAGACTAGTGACTAGTATAATGTTATTTGTTTAATTATTGTACGATATAACGAATAAAATATCTAATTATTCTTAATATAATGTTTTACTATATCNAAAAAATATTTAAAAATATAGGCCTAATTAGTAGTCACCCTACTTTAAACCCTTGTCCTCCCAAGACGTCTGAGAATGCCCTGGGAAATCTGACTCCATCTGTTCTCAAGGTCATCCAGCTGTGTAAACAATGACTCATCAGTGTCAAATTTCACAGAAAGGCAAGACAAAGGAAAATAAAATTTGAAGCTTTTTCTTCAAAATTAATGCATTTCTTTCATTTTTTTTTCAGTTTTAAGTATTTTTTTATGCTTAATTACATTATAATTAAAAACAGGTGGGCGTTAAGAGGTTAATTTACCTGATAAGACAGACCTCAAAAAATATTTTATGAAACATAAAGTTGTCTATAATGAAAATTAACTAGGGATTTTTGGCCTGCCAGGGTGTGGCCGAGTTATCCAGACTGCCGGGTTATCGAGTGCAGAGTTTTCGGGACTCTACTGTAATAATATACTGTGTTTAATGTTATTAATTTTACATTATATTAAAAGAACTTATCATTATAGTATGTTATATATAAATAATTTATAAGAATTTGTCAGGAACAAGTTGAATGTTACTATGTAATAATTATTTGTTACTAATGTAAAAAATTATTGTAAAAAGTAGCATCTTAAAGAAATGTTAATGTTGCTCACCAAAATAACCTAACTTAGCTATTTGTAAATGAACAATGGAAATTATTGGTTTATATCTTAAAAAATAGACACTTTTATTTATGTAAATTACACTGGAAGGACAATTGGCTCAAAATGCACTTCTAATTCTTCATCTGCTAAGTGATTATCTTTGTTTAAGACTTTAATGTTAACTCTACTGTATATTTATTACAAGCAGACACTATGATACTCATGCAAAAGTTTATCTAATTTATTGATAACTAGTAATTTGATTTATTGCATACCTGAAATGAAATGTTTCTGACAAACTCTTGTATTGATATTCACTTTATTGAAATTTTTCTGGTTAATTCTCAAGAGCCATGCAGATTGCCTTCATCGTGAAAGCTCCTCAGTTTGGGATCCTTGATGACAAATAATGCCAGGAATTTTAAAAAATGATGTTCTTTTGTTCTTGAGTGAACTACTGTTACACCCAATTACACAACAAATCACCATAATAATATTCGCGACGAAACTCCAGCTAAAGTGCACGTGAACACACACAAAATGTAAACAAGTCACAAAGATGGCACCGGACATTTGCGCATGCTCAAGACGTCACTCATGATGTCGACACGAAACCTCTCTATACAGTAACCTACGTACACTTACAATATGATTAAAGGGTGCAGAGCTTTATTAAAAAGTAGAGATGACATACTAAACTTCCTATTTAAATTTATCTTTTTAGATGAATTTCTTATATATAGATAAATTATATCATAGATTAATGGATATTTCGTGCCAAAATTTTATCCATATCGTACATGATGGACTCTATACTATACTTTCAGAAGATAACTTTTATGTTGTTTTTGAAACAGTGTTTTGCGAATATATTGGACTTCGAGCTCACATTTGAGTTATAAATAAACACTTGGCTTTATTTCCATCATTTTTAGTTGATACTTGACAACAGCACGTTTCGGACATAAAGCCCCTCATCAGTCAACTAAAAAAATACAATTTTTAAAAACATTACATAAAATATCTTGCAAAACAGAATTAAAATAATGTATATTTCTTACCATATCCATTTATAATCTGTTATACATACAAGGTCTTAATTGGCACGTACAACTTACTTTACAATAAGTGGAGTAATTTCATTAAAATTTTTTATAAATGATCTTTTATATATTTGACAGTATCCAGGAGTCTTAGATATAATCACATACACATCTCAAAATAGAAATAGACAATTTTTTACATTATTGTTTTTTAACCATACCTACGTTACATACTGCATTGCAGTATTGTACTGATTTGCGTATTACAAAGGAAGTTATTATTAATATTAACAACAGCATAACTTTTATAGATAATTACAATCAACATTAATATATATTGCATATATTATAATATTTTCATCCAATTCTCATTTATTTTTACACTTAAATTTTTGTTGATACAATTTTTGGCTGTTAAGATTGAGACACTTTCTTTAAATTTTCTATTATACATGTTTTTCTCTTTGTACAGGATTTTAACATTATTTTTATCTATATTAGAGTCATTTATTAAACAATGGTCATGAAAAACAGAGTTTAGTCGATTATATTTGAGATATGCAATATGTTCTTTTACTCGTATACTCAGTTTGCGTTCAGTTTCTCCTATATAGTAGTTAGTTGTATTACAGGTACATGGTATCTTATACACTATGTTCTTTGTTTCTTGTTCTTTATTAGAGAGGTTGAGGCGCACGTTTTAAACGTGTAAACGTGTACGTGTGATGTTCGGCGCCTCTCCCGTATGCCTAAAAGTTTGACAATGGTGTTTGGATAGTTGGTGGAATTACGCTCGACATTCCAAACACCATCGTCAAACTTTTAGGCTTATGGGAAAGCAGCGCCGAACGTCACATGTACACGTTTACACGTTTAAAACGTGCGCCTCAACCTCTCTATTATCTACTTTATTAGGTTTTACCAGTCTTAATCTATTTTCTAATTTTTCGTATTTTGGGGCTAGTTTTGCGTTTATTTTCTGTAAGTCTTTGTTGATATTCTCATATAGTCCTTTTATATATGGAAAACTGATATATTTTGTATCTATATTTAGCTTTTTTGATTTTTTATTATTCATTTTACTATTTATCTTGTTTTCCCAGTGATCTATTAAACTATTAGGATATCCATTGAGAACAAATTTCTTTTTTAGTTCTTTTATGTAAACATTTATATCTGTAAGATTGCTAGTTCTTGTCTTCATTTTTATGTATTCCATTTTAAAAATGTTATATTTTATATATGAAGGAATATTAGTCATATCGAATTGTTACATCTATAGAACATGGCTTTTTTATAGGGTTTAAATTCTAAGTTATTGTTGTTCCTTTTTATTGTAACATCTAAATAGTTTATACTTTTATTGGCTTTATTCCCTTCTTCTACAGTAAACTGTATTTCTTTGTTTATGCTGTTTATAGTTACTTCTATATTGTTGATTGTAGTTTCACTTTCATCGTATATTATTAAAACATCATCAATGTAGCGCCTATAAAATTTTATCCCTTGCATTTTGTTTATCTTCTCATCTATGTCTATCATCACTATCTCCGCCAATTTTGGTCCTACTACAGAACCCATACTAATCCCGTCATTTTGAGTATAGTGTTCACCTTCCATTTCAAAATAGTTACTGCTATACGAAAAGTTAATTAAGTCTATTATTTCTTGTTCTACGTTAAGTTTTTTATCTACAATGTCCCATACCATTGAAGGGTACATATTAGTAATATCCAAACTTGCTCTTCTATAGGTATCTTTTATTGTTACGTTTTTAATATCAGTTAAAAGTTCTTCTGTACTATATATCACAAATCTCGAATTTTGGTTTGCTTTCAATTTTTGTTTTAAGAATTTTTCAAGGTTGTATAACGGAGTGAATTTAAAGTTTATGATAGGTTTTACTTTTTCATTTGGTTCGTGAGTTTTGAGCTGGATGTTAATTTTAGGCGTACGATCATTATCATTATTCAAAATAAATTCTGTCTCGGTTTTAGTCAATTTTTTTAACTTTTGTAAGAGAGTGATTCTACTTTTTAGTTCTTTAGTTATAATTTCTTTTGGGTCTAATGGAAGTTATTGAAAGACACCATTTTTTACCAGTTCTTGTTTCTTGGTTTTTACCCAATTATTATCTACAATAATTATCTGCTTTGATTTATTGGCTCTAATTATTTGTAAGTTGTTATCAATTAAAAAGTTTTTTGTTCTATTAATTTTATCTCTATATTTATAATATTCTTTATCTTTTATAACAGTTTTTTCTTTTGTTATATATCTTTTAATTGTGTTACTCAAAGTTGCTTTTGCTACCTTTGCTTCCATTTCTGGTAAGTGATTACAGACTCGATCTAAATTTGGGATTATTGTTAACACTTCCCATCTATTAGGGCCATTATAGTCCAGACCCTTATTTATAACTTCTAATATATCATCAGGAATTGTTACTTGAGTTTTGTTTATTACTAGAGATCTCTTCCATTCATTTATTTCAAGATTAGTTGGATAATCAAACCTTTTTTCGAGTTTTTTATGTTTATTAAGTTCATAAGATCTCAGCTCTTGTATTTGGCAATTCTCAACTTTTTGCTGGTGTTTAGTATTCTTATCTTTAAATCTTTTAAGGTTACGTTTTAGTCTTCTTAACTTAATATATTTGTACTTGATAGCAGATCTTAATATTTTTAGATTAAAATATTTCCTATCTCTTGTTGGTATTGCTTCAGTTATAGATTTGGGAAGGAAAAGTGTTCTTAATGGTCTATTTTCTCTAAGGTGTATTTTGAGAAAATTTAAATCTATTAGGATTTTTTAGATCTCACCTTGTATTTTCTCGATGGTATTAATCCGATGGGCTGGACACATTATTCCTTGATTGGATGTCGCCATTTCTATAATTGAAATTTTTCTATGTTGTTTTTGAAACTGTGTTTTGTGAATATATTGGACTTCAAACTCATAAACGAGTAAATGCAAACTGAATATACGAGTAAAAGAACATATTGCATATCTCAAATATAATCGACTAAACTCTGTTTTTCATGACCATTGTTTAATAAATGACTCTAATATAGATAAAAATAATGTTAAAATCCTGTACAAAGAGAAAAACATGTATAATAGAAAATTTAAAGAAAGTGTCTCAATCTTAACAGCCAAAAATTGTATCAACAAAAATTTAAGTGTAAAAATAAATGAGAATTGGATGAAAATATTATAATATATGCAATATATATTAATGTTGATTGTAATTATCTATAAAAGTTATGCTGTTGTTAATATTAATAATAACTTCCTTTGTAATACGCAAATCAGTACAATACTGCAATGCAGTATGTAACGTAGGTATGGTTAAAAAACAATAATGTAAAAAATTGTCTATTTCTATTTTGAGATGTGTATGTGATTATATCTAAGACTCCTGGATACTGTCAAATATATAAAAGATCATTTATAAAAAATTTTAATGAAATTACTCCACTTATTGTAAAGTAAGTTGTACGTGCCAATTAAGACCTTGTATGTATAACAGATTATAAATGGATATGGTAAGAAATATACATTATTTTAATTCTGTTTTGCAAGATATTTTATGTAATGTTTTTAAAAATGATGGAAATAAAGCCAAGTGTTTATTTATAACTCAAATGTGAGCTCGAAGTCCAAGATAACTTTTATTAAATTAAATAAATATATTCACATCAATTGTCTGTGGTATGGTTTCTCAAACGGGATCCTGAGATCCTGGTTGTTTTTTTAACCCGAGAAATCCTGCAAATTTCTTAAAAATTCGCTTTTTTCTTATTTTGTGTTAAGGTTGAGGAAATTTTGCAAATAGAAAGTATAATTAACTCATAAACTGTCAGAATAAATTTTTATATTTATTAATTTTAAACCTACTTATTAGTTTTTCTAATTTTTGCTTGTTATGGCATGTCACAAATGGTCGATAATCAATATGTATCTTATTTGTGGCAGGACTCTGAAAATTCTTTACTTGTCAGAACCTATAATTTCTGGAATAATTGTGCTTATGCTGTTTTAATATTTAGCCATGCCCTGTAGCTCCAATAACTGTGTAACACCAGGTTGTGCAAATTGGGCAAGAATACAAACTAGTATGAAGTTTTTCTTCGTAAACCTGATTATTAAAGACAAACGAACTGCCGAATTATCAGGCTATAAGCTTGATGTTTCTATTAAAGCAGCCAAGGGAGACAAATCAAGAATACTAGAGAGCAAAAGAAGTACTACAATCTCGAAAACGAACTAGAAATCTTCCAGGCTACAGGTGAAAAAACACATAACATCTCTCTCTCATAAATGCATTAAAGACGATACCACTCACCTGAATTGAATCAGAAAGGGCATTCTTGGTAGCAAGATTTTTCATTAGTTAAATAAGAACCAGATAGACTGATTGCAGTATTGACTATGTTTGCTTTTTAAAATCTTATTATAAAAATTTAAAATAATATTTTTGTTTTATTTAAAAAATGAAAATTACCTTTTAAGTTAGAAGTTTGATCTAAGTTCCCTTTTTAAAATTTTCAACTCAATTCAAAGCTTTGTTGTTGTTGTTGTATGCAGTTTTCAGCAAATTTTAATGAATTTTTTCTATTTGTGAAAATTTTTACATAATTCAAAGGTAATTTTTAATATATATCTTACACAGCATTATTAATATGATTTTGGAGGTTGCAGAAAGTATTAAATTACTTTAAAAAATGAAAAATAATTAATTCTATCCTGGGAAACAGTTCACTTTCATCCCGGAATCCCAGGACAAGGAAAAGATTGGGAAATGAGAAACCCTAGTCCATAGGAAATTAACTATTCCCATAGCAGTTGGAACAGGAAAAACTATTTTACAGATCAATTTATTATATTATTCATTCTATCATTATGTTTTGTGTTTTATTGCATTTAATTTTTTCTTTAAAATGAGTAAATTTAAATCAGATTTTGATAATTAAGTAATAATCAGTCAAAATAATTCTACTTTTAAGATGTAGTAGAAAGTTTTTCCCAAGATAAATTTGTTATATCAATTTTTGATTCTACTTATAAATTTTAGTACAACTTTTTATAGAGAAATTTTAGATTAAAATATTTATATACCTAGTGGTATTTTTCTTATAAATGGAATCTTAGTGTGACATTTTAAAAAAAAGGTGACTTTGATTTTTTTGTTTTTTAAATTTGCAAATTGTCAGAGTATTTGTTTATCAACTTCACATGTTGGTTAATTTAATAGTCACCCTCTAATGATAAGCACACATTAATATACAGTGCAGTTGAAGATGAAAAAGTTATAGACAGTGTTTATTAAAATAAATATGATATACAGTATTTAGATATTTATTTTATAATACAGGTAGCCCTCGGTTTATGCCGCAGTTCCGTTTCTTCAAAAGCCGGCAGAAATCAAATCAGCATAAAATGAACCCATATTTACATTCTTTTAATTGAAAGAGGGGAGGTCCTCCAGGTATCACTCAAAGGTACGACCTGGAGGTTGGAAAGTTCGGAAGGAAGAGGGAGAGTTACGAAGGATAGGGGATGAGGTTGGGACAGGTAAAGTTGAGAACTCATGGTACCTGCATTTATTAAATCAATAAGCAAAATACAATGATGTAACAAATGAATACATTAAGTGCTGCATCTTCTTTCTGTTATATCATCCTGGTGTTCAATCAGGCAGGTTGCCAACATTCTTGCTGTGGCCCCAATGTATTTCGTGCTATTCCCTGTTACAGGATTTTCTAATGGAACCGCATAAATTTCTGATTTCTCAAGGGTGGAAAACTTGTCTTGGTCATTGCAGAGCAGTCTGTGCAAGTTAGGTAACGGAGCAAGGGGCAGGAGTAGACCATGTTGTTTAAATATGCGGCATATGCGTAGAGAAAGTGGACCGAGGTATGGTAAGGCCGGTTGTACGGGTATAAGTTCCCTCCTACTAGTTAACTTAGAGATTGGGAACAGCGTCTTCTTGACCTTGTTGAGTGCATGTGTGTACTTAGCACATGAGAAACCTGCTGCACGTACTGCCAAACTAATATTGTTTTACTCACTGTTTAAACAATATTAGTTTAGCAGTACGTGAAATCAGGAATTTATGCGGTTCAATTAGAAAATCCTGTAATGGGGAATAGCACGAAATACATTGGGGCCACAGTAAGAATGTTGGCAACCTGCCTGATTGAACACCAGGATGAATACATTAATTAATAGGGATATACTAGAAAACATATGTACAAGTAGTTGGTGCAACATCTTATAACAGACAATAAAAGAAGTACAACTTACATTTAAAGAACCTGACAATATTATATAATTGACAATGAACATAACAGCTGATGAATGCTGACCGCATATACATAGTAAAAAGTACAAAACAGATTATTATTCAAGAGTTACACAAAATATTTACAGAAGGACAGATGACAGAACGGAGCCAGTTGCTAATGCTGAAAGCTGTCCAGGGTCAAAGGATACCCATTTAGGGTAAGAAAACCTACAGTTCGAGGCAAACACACTGGAAAAAAAGTTTGTTCGTGTAGTGGCATGCTCGTCTTCGGTGTTAAGTAGATTTCTCGGTGGGTTGAGAGCTTCAGTGGCTGATAAGAACTCATTGAGTCTACTGTAGATGATCTTGTTTTCGATGAAAACATTAAGTGGGCAAGGCCAGTTAAAACCTTCGTTGAGAACGCTGTCTAGAAGGTTTTCCCTTTTGTCGTCAAAGAGACTATAGTCAAACAGATAATGTTTACTGTTTTGAATTGAGTTATTGTCACAGTCACAGGTGTCTTCGTTGCGGAGGTTGAAGCGCTTTAAGTAAGTGCGAAAGTTGCCATGACCTGTAAGGAGTTGGGTCATGACGAATGTAGGTGTGAAGTGTTTCCCACTCCAGTCGGCGAGCTATGTCAGGGATAAAGTCGAATGTTAAGCTTCCAGTATCACTGTTGTTCCATTCTTCTTGCCGCTGATGGAGGGTGATTTGATAGCTCCAGTGCTTGATTTTGGAGAGAGGAACCCATATTAACAGTAAGATATAGGGCAGTGTTTCTCAACCTCTAATGAATTGTCAATTAGAATAGACAATTCGTTAATGAAGGGGGCTTCAATAAAACCGTTACTTAGTATCACCCCCTTCAATAAAACCATTACTTAGTATTTCCCCTTTTAATGAAACCGTTACGTAGTATTGCCCCCTTCACTTCAAAATTCCGATGCTGAGGGCCAAGGCTAACACCAAATTTGTACTGCATTGAATAGACTAGTGACTAGTATAATGTTATTTGTTTAATTATTGTACGATATAACGAATAAAATATCTAATTATTCTTAATATAATGTTTTACTATATCACCCAGAAAATTGTTTTTTGCCCCCAAAATATAAATTGTTACTAATCGCCCCTGAACATGGAAAATGCCCACATGGGGCGATATTGCCCCCATTGAGAAACACTAGTATAGGGTTAGGTTCTACATAAGTGAAAAATAAGCAAATAATTTTGTTTATTGATACAATATAATACAAAATACATATAAATTTAATTTTTAAAATGTATTTTATAATACATTTTAAAAATTAAATTTATATGTATTTTGGATCTCTTACATTTTTCAGAAAAGTATCCATCTTTAATTATTTACATTTTTGTTTTCTTTCATTAAGAATTTCGGAATATGGTCGAATGGATGCGAACATGCTCCTTTTTACATTTGCACTTCGCTTCCAATCATTGTCTAACTCACAAAGTTTATCCGTCAAACTTTCCATAGTTGAAAGGATATGTTAACTTGACGTAGAGCTATAGATAAGCAGAGACACTGATTGGTCGACCACCAGTTGCTGTAGCACATATATAAGGTCAGTTTGAGCGGAAAAATTGAAGGTGGCTAAGGAGAGATAGATATCATCTGACTGACAAGAAGTAGATATCGTCTGGCTAATAAAAAAGTATCGTCTGGCCAACAAGAAGTAGATTTGTCTCACTAACAATAGATAAATTGTGATCACCGGAAGTGTTACTGCATCGTAAGGTGTTTTCCTGAATGAACTGATACAGGATACATTCATTGATGCTATAGATTCAGATGCCATTTATTGGTCTATTAAGTTTAATAATTTGACTCATGAGTACCTAAACGTTTAGTAATTTAATATTAATTTAATGCAAATGTATATATACCCAATAATATTAAACAGAAAAAATAAATATATTCAATAAAAATCTTTGTTTAATGAATGTACAATGTCACGACTCGGTAAATACATTAACACTGAAATGAATATCACTCTAACATAGGGAAGAATTACACTGCAAAACGGCGAATTGCACAGCGGCGTTATTGTGAATCGGCGTAAACCGAGGGCTACCTGTACTCAATTATCCATATAATAATGTCACACATAAAGATATATTTTAACTAAATTTGAAATATAAAATGTGTTATTTTCTTTAGCTAAGTTCTGTAGGATGAAATATTGCATTATTAAATACAGCAATACCTTGTATTTCGAATTTAATTCATTTCAGGAGGTTGTTCAAATTCCAAATCGATTTTTCCCATTAGAAATAAGAAAAAGTAAATTAATTCATTTCCAGATCCTAAATGGTATCCATTCTGATAAACTTAAAACAACAAATACACATAATTAAAGGTAAAAGTAACACAATTAAATGCCCAAAAGTGAATTAAAACATAAAAACAATAAGTTTAATATTATGTAAATACTGCATACTAAAATGAAAATGCATTTACTGGTTGCACGCTATCATCTTTGGCATCTTAAAATATGGCTGCCAAATTTGCCATACATATATGGCTTTCTTGCTTTGCAATAAGTTCCTTTCTCATTTCAATCATTGATATTACAGATTTCCTCTTAGGCTTTGTTACTTTTATATACTTATGGGATGTCATAATTATTAAATAAAGATTATAGTGGATTGAACAAAGTTTTTGTATATTTTTAATATCTGTCCTTATTTAACATAACTGTTGTGTTAAATTTCACATTATTGCTAATGTGAGATTGTAGGTTATTCTTTGTTCAGAAGCTTATTTGAAATCTTTCACTTTACATTTTGTTTGTATAAAATCAAGTTGAAATATTTTCCTATAAAAAGCATATCCAGCATATTATGCTTTATGGGTTTCGGAAAGGATATAACACTGTACAACAGTAAAAGAAAATTCTTAATGTGTATAGGGAAGATACTTCTAAACTTCAAGCATGTCAAATGTGGTCAAGAAGTCGTGTTCAAGAAATTTTGAACTGAAGGATGCAAAACATATGAAGTGCTTAAATGCTATGGACAAAGCAAAATTGTAGAAAGAAATTGTTAAAAATTGACAAATAACACACAATATTTTTAATGTGTTTGTTTATATATAAAGTGAAAAAGCACTAAAATCATAAGAGTGTAACGTGAGATGACCTGGACAAACAACAGAGTGCATTTATGTTTTATGTTTGAGCTTGTTTTTTCACTGCAAGTGCAGTTTGAACTCTGAGGCAAATTTTTGTAAAATTTAACATTCAAAGTTATGGTTGTTCAAAGCATGAGATATCACTATGTTAATTTTGTCATTATTTTATTTGGAAAATGATATGAGGTGCTTTTTTAAACATATATTTTATTATCTACTAATTTTCAATTTTAAACAGCCATAATGTTTTCTTTCAATTATTTTCCTTCATCATATTGTTTTTCTGTCTTTTATAAGTACAGTGGTGCCTCGTATAACGTACTTAATCCGTTCCGGGTGCACGTCTGTTAAGTGAAAAGTCTGTTATACGAAGCACATTTTTCCATAGAAATACATGTTAAAATATATAATTCATTCTGCAGCATAAAATAACCGTACTATACCATAAAAAAAAATGAAAATGGAGCAGTCACCAATTAGTCAGATGTTGTGAGTAGGAGGTGGAGGAATACTTTCTTCACACATTCATACAGATACAGACTTTTTATACATTGCAGCAGGTCTCTTTTTATTGTTTTTTAATCGGAGTCAGATTCAGGAGAGGCTACCGGAGCTTGCAGGGTCATCTCCTCTTGTTCCATCCTTTGTTTTTTGGCAGCTTGCTTCTTGAAAAACATGTCCAAGGTGGTCTGTTTCTCTCTCTTCTTTAACACCTGTCAGAAAGGGTGTCATTGTAGAGATCATTGATCCTGTTGGCCTGAGCTTTGTTTGTATAATGAGTGTTGGTATACTCCTGAATCTCTCCCCATTTGACAGGGAAGTTTTTGTCAACTTTCATTCCTGATGATGTCTTGCTTTGTTTCAATTGAAATCACCTTTCTGTTTTTTTAGAAGTCATGATTTGCACAACACTTGAATAAATGTAAATACCCTGCACTGAAGTGTTGTACATAATAAACAAGGGTGCAAGCCGAATCCCAATGGGAGCTCTGTACTTCAGATATAGTAATAATATATTATAAAGATAGCAGATTGACATTGGAACGACAAAAGATTGGAAACATCATTTGCACTTGTTCGCAGAAAGACTGTTGTTCACCTCACATAACTGCTGAACGGAAAGTCCATTGTTTGCAGCCAGTTCGTTGCTCGAGTCATGTAACAGCCAAACAGAAAGGCCATTATTCGAGGTGTACGTTATACGAGGCACCACTGTATATGTATATTGACTATTTCAAAATTCAAATAGATGGCATCAATAAACAGTAATGATGCAAATAATAATAATATTGAAAATAATAATTTAAACTTTTATAAATTAAAGTTTCCTTCTAACTTAATATGTTATGAATCACAAATTAATTCAAATGTTATCATAACTTATGACTTAGGAAATATAATATAAACTGTTCCAACAATTCAGCACACTTCAAAAGCCAACATTCTATAGTAATGAGATTTTGCACCTAAAATGGTAGTGAAAAAATAGAATTACATTACAATATTACAGCAAAAGAATAGTTGAACAGTTTTCATCAAAAATCTTACAAATCAGAAAATGACAAATGAAGACTGACAATTAATGCAAACCAATCAGTGTCAGAGATAGCTTTACACATTATAATATGCAACATTTGTGATGCTATTGTTCTTCAGTGATGTATCCTTGTGCTGTGATACTATAATGAATTTATTTTTTTACTACTATTCCATGTGCAGAATTTGATTACTGTTGCTTTAAGATGTATCAATTTTTTTACAACAATGTATAAATTGGTAAGAAGAAAACTGCCATTTAAAACTAGTTTAACTGGTTAAACTAATTTTTAATTAGTAAGAATGTTATTTATAGATTTTTATCAATATAATGTATTACAGGAAATCTTCATTAATTCAAACTTGGATAGTTTGAAATCCTGTTACTTTGTAACTGTACTTTTGTCCCAACAGGTGATAAAGAGATTTACATCTTAAGGAATTCAGATAGTTCAAAATATGTCTATTCCAAAATTCTAAGTGAAAATTCTGTCAAAACTGTGATATATGTATGTTAACTTGTTTGTTTAGATCAAACTTACATAGATTAGACACAGGTTCTCAAACTTATTTCGACCACCGCCCACTTTGAGGTTTAAAAAAAATCTACTGCCCCCATATTTTTTAACTTACCTTTTTACATTACCATCTGTTGCATATCCTAAAAACAGTTATTGCAAATACAATGGTGCCTCGTATAACGGACGCTGCGAACAACGGACTTTCTGTTTGGCCGTTATGTGACTCGAGCAACAGGGACTGGCTGTGAACAACAGACTTTCTGCAAACAAGTGAGAATGATGTTTCCACTCG
Source organism: Centruroides sculpturatus (assembly GCF_000671375.1). Taxonomy (NCBI): domain Eukaryota; kingdom Metazoa; phylum Arthropoda; class Arachnida; order Scorpiones; family Buthidae; genus Centruroides; species Centruroides sculpturatus. Next base: position 373,157 of record NW_019385803.1, read on the forward strand.
TTTGCGGTTGCCGATGACAATCTGCTATTTTTATAATATATTAGTATTATTAGTATATCTGAAGTACAGAGCTCCCGTTGGGATTCGGCTTGCTCTCTTGTTTATTACGTACAGTACATCACCTCAGTGCAGGGGGGTATTTACATTTATTCAAGTGTTGTGCAAATCATGACTTCTAAAAAAACAGAAAGGTGATTTCAATTGAAACAAAGCAAGAAATCATCAGAAGGAGTGAAAGTTGACAAAAACTTCCTTGTCAAATGGGGAGAGGTTTAGGAGTTTACCAACACTCATTATCCAAACAGAGCTGAGGCCAACAGGATCAATGATCTCTACAATGACACCCTTGCCCGTCATTTCCAACAAGTGTCGAAGAAGAGAGAGAAACAGACCACCTTGGACATGTTTTTCAAGAAGCCAGCAACCAAAAAACAAAAGATGGAACAAGAGGAGTTGACCCTGCAAGCTCCGGTAGCCTCTTCTAAATCTGACTCCGATTAAAAACAATAAAAAGAGACCTGCTGCAATGTGTAAAAAGTCTGTATCTGTGTGAATGTGCGAAGAAAGTGTTCCTCCACCTCCTCCTCCAACATCTGACTAATTGGTGACTGCTCCATTTTCATTTTTTTTTTATGGTATAGTACGGTTATTTTATGCTGCGGAACGAATTATATATTTTAACATGTATTTCTATGGGAAAATGCGTTTCGTATAACGGACTTTTCACTTAACAGACATGCACCTGGAACGGATTAAGTACGTTATACGAGGCACCACTGTATAATGTTTAAACATGCATTATTATGTGGATAGGATAGATAGGGTGTGACCCATATCCTATTTCTGAGATCAAAGAATATTTCAATGAGAAGAAATAAAACTCATATTTAATCACTGAGCCTTCTACTGATCCCCTGAAAGCCTCCAGTGCCCACAAGGGGATGTTATCGCCCACTTTGAGAAAGGATGCTATAAGAGAACAATAAACCAAGAATAACTCTAATCTGATGAACATGGCTTGCAGTAATACATTTTTGAGTGTTACTTTACCCATGGACTACCCTTTTTTCTCTTATGTCATAATATATGGCTAGGTTTCGAGATTGCAAGATTGGGCTACTAGTAACAGATTGAAATATTTGTAGATTTCTATGCACTTGTAGCTTGAACTATATTTAACATGATCAACACAAAACCTTCCTCACTTATTTCTAGACGGCTAGAAATAAGTGAGGAAGGTATTGTGTTGAATATTTGTAGAGCTCTAGGCTACTACATTTGGGTGACTTTCTACTATTTGGGCCATTTCAAAAATAATTTGAGTTACATTTTGAGGAATTCTGCTTCACTTTTTATAAAACCTATCTGGTAGCCTGTGAGGTTCTCACCAGACATGCTGTTTACCTGCAGTTTATTTATGTAATTACTAATAATAATAATAATAATAATAATAACTCTCCCGTGGTCACCACCTGGTCGTGGTGGGAGAGCCCAGTAATTTTACAGATCCATAGGGCAATGCAGGCTGGAGCACAAGCTCCTGGTAGGGACACCCATGCCAGTAAGGTCTATGGGGAGAAATGAAGCTAAGAGTGACCACACACCCACATTCTGTGGAGATAATCATTATGGTAGTAACCAGATCTAAGTATGATACCGGCTCGGACGTCGCCCGGGTTAACAAGGTCCGCGTTCGTGGGTTAGGCAGAGGCTCACGTTCGAAAAATAGGCTCCAGTCTCCCTTGGTTACCGGTGGCGAAAGCAGCGCCGGCCCAAGCATGGCTACTGCAATGCCCTCAACAGATGTGAGGAATCAACCTAGCCTTGGTGTTTCTGTGGCAATGCATCCACAGACCACAAAGGCTGGAAAACCACGCCAACGGATGAAATGGACAACAGAAATGAACGAGTTTATCATCCGCACTTACTACACCATCACAAGACTCGAAACAAACATGACAGCATACAGACAACAACTACACCACATATTCACACAACAATATCCTCACCTCACTGTCACCGAACAAAGGGTTGTTGATCAAAAACGAACAATTATACACAACAACCTTATCCCACAAACAACACTTGAACTTATCAAACAACAGGTTGCTGATCAAATACATCAACAGACAGAAACATTTAACATTAATGAAGATCACGTAACCTGTCAGGATAATCCAGCAACAAGCACTGATTACAGCACACACACAACAAGTACCACTAATGATACTGCAGGCACTTCCCCATCCATCACTGATAACGTAGACATAGAATTAGTTAATACGCTCTCACTTATATTTCAGGAAACACTCATTAAATATACTGGTACAGATCCCACACAAAGACCACGAATACCAAAAATCAACACGTCAAAGGCAGTAGGAAAAACACTAGATTATGTAAACACTCACTTACTACCAAACTACATTCATTCAATTTCTACACTTACAGACATTCATACATTAGTTTATGCTGGGGCAGTCACAGTAGTAACACACCATGGACTGAAAATACACTCACAGACAGACACACACAAAACACAATTCTATCATAAGCCTGCCTGGCAGAGAAGAATAGAAACACAAATAAATGACATTAGACAGCAATTAGGCAGGCTGACACAATACACTAAAAACAACATAACACCCAAATTAAAGAAACAACTCAAAAACATTTTCAAGAAAATCAAAACACACACAAAACATGAACATCACAACACACACATTACAGAATACATCGATACACTAAAACAAAAACTCGCAGCCAAAGCACGTAGACTCAAACGATACAAAACATGTACACTACGAAAACAACAAAATAAATTATTCACAAACAATGAAAAACTTTTCTACAGACAAATCAGTACCAAAACAAACACTGATACACAGCACAGTGGCACACCAACAGAAGAAGAACTCACAACTTATTGGTCTTCTCTTTGGTCCAATGCTGTTACACACAATGCTGATGCAGGCTGGATCGAGGAGGAGAACAGAAACTTGCACAACATACCAACTATGCCCTGTGCTGAAATAAACGTACACGACATCCGCTACGCTGTTAACAGAACACACAACTGGAAGACACCTGGTGTAGACAACATTCACAATTTCTGGTACAAAAAGTTTACATCACTGCACCAGGAACTAGCTAAACATCTAACACACATCATCATCAATCCACAAGACATGCCAAAATTTCTTACTCAGGGCATCACCTACATGAAACCTAAAAACAACAAAACCACAGACCCCACACAATACAGACCAATTACATGTCTTCCAACACTCTACAAATTATTGACATCCTGTATCACAAACAAAATATACAAACATGTTGAAGAACACGACATTCTTACAGAACAACAAAAAGGTTGCCGTAGAAATCACAGGGGATGCAAAGAACAGTTACTCATAGATTCAGTCATTCTACGGCAAGCACACAAACAACACAGAAACATACACATGGCATATATAGACTACAGAAAAGCATTCGACAGTGTTCCACACAGTTGGCTGCTACATATTCTACACATGTACAAAATACATCCATCACTCATTGCATTCTTCGAAAACACTATGCAGCACTGGAGAACAACACTACATCTCAGGGTTAGTAACACTTCCATACAAACAAACGAAATATTCATTAGGCGAGGAATTTTTCAAGGAGATTCCTTGAGTCCTCTCTGGTTCTGCCTAGCCCTGAATCCATTATCCAACATGTTAAACAACACGCAATATGGCTACAATATCAGACATGAAAAAACAACACAGTTTACACTGTCACATCTCATGTACATGGACGACATAAAACTTTATGCATCCACACAAAAACAACTTCATCAACTCCTACAAATCACACACTCATACACTAAGGACATACAAATGGAGTTTAGCTTAGACAAATGCAAAACACTTTACATAGAAAAAGGAATCCTGAAGAAAGAAGATTTTGCACTTGGAAATGGAGACGTTATTGAATCCATGGATGAGGGCGAGTTCTACAAGTATTTAGGATTCCAACAGGCCAAACTAACAGAACATACACAAATAAAGCAAAGATTAATTAAAGAATACCAAAGTAGGTTAAATGCCATTCTCAAAACAGAGTTAAATGCAAAACACACAGTTAAAGCAATAAACACATATGTCATCCCAGTACTCACCTACTTTTTTGGAGTTATACATTGGACTCACACAGCAGATCTCGAGCCACTCCAAAGGAAAACAAGAACAACACTTACTAAGCATAAACATCATCATCCTAAATTCACCACAGAAAGATTAACCCTTCCATGTAAAGGTAGCAGACGTGGCTTGATTGACATAGTTAACCTTCACTACAAACAACTACAGTCACTGCGAGAGTTTTTCTACAGGAAACAAGAAACATCACAATTACATAAAGCAGTAACTCTACAGACTCAAATAACACACCATTAAACTTACACTCACATCATACAGATGTGACACAACATATAAAAAGCATAGACACTATTAAGCAATCATGGGTGCGAAAGGTACTCCATGGCAGACATCCCTATGACCTACCCCAGGATTTTGTTGACAAAACTGCATCAAACAGCTGGTTAGCTCGGGGATGCCTCTTTGGGGAGACATAAGAATTTATGATTGCCATACAGGATCAGGACATAAATACTAAAAACTACAGAAAACACATACTCAAAGATACAACAATCACAAATGACACATGCACAAAATGTCACAATGTCAGAAACTATACATCACATCACATCTGATTGCAAGCTCTTGGCACAGACAGATAATTTACATAGACATAATCAAGTAGCAAATACACCAAGAGCTTGCAAAAAAACACAAATTATTAGACATTCACTAACCATACTACAAGTATATACCACAAACAGTATTGGAAAACAACATGCACAAAATGTACTACAACAGGCATAATCATAGATAAAACAATTTACCACAGCAGACCAGACATCACACTCATTGACAAACACAATAAAATCACATACATTACAGACATATCCATTGCAAACACTCACAATATACAAAACGCATGCACTGAAAAAATTACCAAGTACACAGAACTCGCCCAGGAAATAAGGCATCTGTGGAGGATTGATAGGGTGCTTATTGTACCTGTCGTTCTCTCCTGTACAGGTGTGACACCACACACATTACACAAAAGCCTGGGAACATTACAATTGAATAGAAATACATACATCACACTACAGAAGGCCACTATATTGAATGCATGCCATATTGTTTGGAAATTCCTGAATACAGACACTGACACACTTATTTAATTTTAATTTTGTTTTGGTTGCTATGCCTTGACTCTGGTCTGGCATAGTACACAACCACCATAGTATATAGTACACGGTTCACCCGGTGTGAACCGAGTATAACCCACTAAACCCAACATAATAATAATAATAAATGATATAAAAGCCTTTGTCTGTATATGTATGTGTGAATTCCTTATAACTCCTGCAATTTTTGCTCAATCCAGACAAAATTTTGGTTATATTCATTTTATGTTCTGACAGAAAGTATAGGCTACTTATTTTACAAAAATATTAGCTATAGTATAAACATTTTATCGATTTTGGATCAGAGATCATACTTACGTTGCAGTGACATCAGTGACCTTATTTAGTTCATGCTTTATAAGAGAATTTCCCTTAATTTGCATTTTTAAATATTTTGGCAAATAGTGTATTTTAAACATACTTCATTAAATTTAAAGTTTAAACTTTAAAAAAAGATAGCCTCATCATGTCATTTCTATGACAAATTTTTAAAAAATCTTTCCATAGTGATCATGTGACATTCTGTTATCCAGTTAGAACTAACAATCTAATGAGCCTGTTATTTAGAAAGTGTTATCACTCATCTAACTAACATACATACAATTTATCTTTGTTTTATTAATGTGGAATTAAGAAATGGGTTTGTCAAGGGCTGCAGAACAGCATCGCAATATCAATCATCAATTTTAAGGTTCTGTTAGAATGGAAGACAGCAAGGAAATCTTTTAAAAGACAAGTGTTTACTCAGAATGCAGTGTATAAAGAAAGATTTTAATATGTTTTAATATAAAGGTGTATCCATCTGTTTGTGTGTGTGAGTGAATTCTCTATAACTCCTATTATTTTTGTCTGCTCCAGGTAAAATTTTGTTTTGTTGCTTTTTATCTTACAACAGATAGTATAAACTACTTAATTTGTAGAAGTATTAGCAACTTTTCTTGAATTTCTTGAAATCTCTTCTCGAGAGGTGTTCAATCTCTACTTTCTCATAAAAGTATTCCATTATGCTTGACAGAGGAATTTCTAGTTACTAATTATTAATTAATGAAAATAGTATTCTGTATATGTAGTCATATTTCATTTCATTAAAAATTACATCAGATACATGGTATTTGGCATATTGTACAGAAATATGTAAATCTCAGATAATTCAATGTTATGATTATTTTATCCCTTGAATTTCAAACTGATGACGATTTCTTGTGTCAATTCAAGTTTGACACTGTTTATTATCATTTAAACTATCAGGAACCCATCAAAATTGATGGTTTTATTCAACTAAAATACAAATTCATTATCATTTATGTCTACACAGTATGAATACCTGGACACAAAATGGCTCGACACCACATTTCATCAAGTATTAGCAGATTGTTGTCTGAGCTAAAAATTTCTTCTATGAGATTGCCTTGATACAGCATTTCTTGTGTACAGTAATACCCCGATTTACGTGAACCTGGAGTTACGCGATTTTCAAATCTTGTCGATTTGTCTTTTGTTTGAGCGCCACGCAACCCTTGATTACTCACTCCCCCCACACTATTGTTCAGCTTACATGTTCGGATGTGTCACGCGGAATCCACACATAGCTACAATTTATTTTGTGTTATTTATTTCTGTGTTTGTTATATCTACGGAGACTTGAGAGACTCTACTATGTCATCCAAACGAAGTAGAACTAAGTCTTCTGCATCAAACAAGAAAAGACAAACTTTATCTTTGGAATGAAAAGTTAACATTGGGTATGTTCGTAAAGTCGAACGAGTTAAACGAGAATGACATTATCGTTATTCCTATTTCGTTAGACTTTTCGAACGATTCGTTACTAACGCGTTTAACTCATTTGACTACGAATGTACCCATTATTAAAGACTTTGATACAAAAATGAAAATTTGTGAATTGGCAAAGAAGTTTGATCTACCGGAATTGTCAGTCAGAACAATTATAAAAGGCAAAGAAAAAATTCTCGAAGCTGTGAAAAATGCTCAATCTTTAAATTCAAGCTTCATTCTTAAACGTCACAGTATTATCGCTGAGATGGAAACAATGTTAAAATTATGGCATAATAATCAAGTAAATGTGAAAAATTGTAAAATAATATAGGCCTAATTTGTTATACATATGTATTATCTAAGATTTCATTAAACATTTTTTTCTAAATTATTGTTTTCTTTAGTCTCCGGCCCCAATTAAAAATTATTTGTATATATTTATATGCGAAATTATACCCCGACTTACACGAATTCGACTTACACGGTTACCACTCGGTCCCACCTATCGCATAAGTTCGGGGTATTACTGTATACATAATTGAACACTAAATCATGGCTTGTTCTTGCTGCTCAACCATTTTGTAACATTGTGCTAAGGGGTTCACCTCAGCAATTATGTCATGCAGCATTTCCATTAGTTTTGGATTGCAAGTCTCATTTCTAAATATTCTGTTATCTGTTGCTTCTGCATGTCTATAATGTAAAACTGAGCATACACTTAGGGTGCGACTATGCAGACGCAAATTTAGAGTGAGCGAGAGGTTGCGAGCGATTTTGTTTTCGCAAAGGAAAACCATGCACAAACGCGAAACAAGAAATAACGCTGGCGAGAGCGAATTTCTGGTTCTTGCACATATCTGACAGGTTTTGATATTTATCGCTTCTCACCTCTTCTCACCACATATTCTCGCTTGCTCAGAAAATTCGCTCTCTCGCATCTGCATAGTCGCACGCTTACATCCTGACAAACCTGAAGAGTGAGTGGCCAGCTGCAGCTATTGTGTCATTGGCAACAAAGGAAGCAAACAACAATGCACTGGTGCACTACAGTGTTGAATCGTTGTCTCGCTGCACCAGAAGTGACACGAAGCGCAACTCACGAAACTTATGACACAAAGCATGCCATTTTCAAACTCTCACAAATTATTTTTCATATTTTGCATTAAAATCTTGTGACCCCAAGATTTTGCTAAGTGGCCCATAGTTTAAGAAGCCCTGCTTTAGCCACAAATACAAGACTCCATCTTCTCAAAATATCTCTTAACCCAAATATTCAACCAACTTATTTCAGTCATGGATTATTGTCATGTGTCCAAATTGTTTGGTTTTACATTTTGAATATAAAAAAGTCAGTAGTAGAAACAACTTTAATTTTAGTGACTGTTGCCATAATGGAGAAGTTGTATTCAACCCAGTCTCATAAGATTGTTGATAACATTCCGTGTGGAAAAAAATCAACTCCTTGAAAATGCATAACAACATCCAAAGGTGTGAACTAGTGTAGTGTTGTCGCTTTTCAGTGTATTCAGTTGTCTCTGTTCCATTGTAACACAAGAATGAACTGTGGTAGTACACCATTATTGTTTTTGCAAATTTGTATATATCTTTATTTTATATTTTTTGGGTTGCAACAAAAATCATAATCATAAAATGGGGTTGTAAATAGAAAAAGTTTAAGAAGCCCTGGGCTAAAGGAATGACTAATGGCTGGATCTCATCTCCAAAATCTGATACAAAGTCAAAATCAGCAGCTTCATGTAATGTATGAGTGGTTCCAATTCCAACCTGTTGTATAGCTTCTGCTAAATTAAGAATTTGTGTTCCTTGAGAAGAATCAATGACAACTTTAACAATTATTGTCATAACACATATTCTTTGCAAGGTTTTGATCTCAGTTGCATTCTCTAATACCAGTAATCATTTTCTTCTTCACATTCTTGGCTGTGAAGTTTCATCACCTAGAATAAGTTCCATTTTAGTTGCCTGTCTAGATGTTGAGGGTTGGAGACTTTTGCTTCTTTTGCTCATGTTCCTCAATGTTAAATAAGAAAATGAATGGTTAAATTAAAAATAGGCTAATTGTAATATAATTAATTGTTAATTAAGATAAATAGCTTACTTTCAGATAAAATTATCGGTTATATGAGGAGAATTATTCAAAAAAATAAAAAGAATTCAGAAAATTAGCTTGTTTATAATGGTCAAAGTACAGTCAAAAATGTTTAATAATGACCATATTGTTATAATTGTTCTGTAAACTTAACATTGTACATTTGCCATTCTGTTATGTCTTAACATTGCACCTTTCTCAAATCTCTCTTTAGCAGCATCTACAGGCAAAGAGCTTTAAATTAATTTGATACCTGAATCATATTCTTAGCCTCAGCCATTTACTAAGTTGGAAAACTGAAACTCTTATTTCAATTAATGTATACATTATAAATTAATTCTTGTTGAACTTAAATAGTAGGCCAAATTAGAACATTAGAAGAATTATAACTTCAATATCTGTTTTTAATTTTCAAAGAATATTTTAAATTATAAAATCTTCCTAGTGTTTTTAGGTTTTTATTATTTTTAGGTTTTTAGTATTTTATTCATATTAACATTTCTGTATCAGAGAAATCATTAAATTTTATTTTCATTTTGATATGTCATTTTGTTTGTTAATTATTTCTTGTAAATATTATAAATATAAGATAAATGTTGTTGAATTAATGTTAGAAAAAATGAACAAACAAGAATGTTATTGAACAAATGAAAAATTTTGATGAACATGATGATGTTTTTGAAGTTTATTTATTTGCAGAATAATAATTTTTTTTTTAAATAAAATGCATTGCTTAATATTGTTTGCTTTTGCAGTTTGTAATCAAAGCTTGATGATGTCATTATAAATGAGTAGCATAACTAGAAATAAATTTATTAAAATATCTTGCATATTATTTTAATTGCTGATTTAGTTTCATTACTTGTGTGAGGTATGGTGATATCATCAATCTATATGTAAAAATTATCCAATATTTTCCAATGAGTCATGTTTTATGAATCAGTTTGTTTTTTATAGTTTGCTTTTTGGATAGAATAAATTTATTAGGTTTTTTTCCTGAATGTTATTCTAAAGTAGTCTGTTTTAATTTTAAAAATGAACTCATATTGTTTATTGCATTTATCTTATTTAATTTAAATCTAAATCTAATGATTAAAAATTTCTTTGATTTAAATAATTAAGATTAAAATGATATTTTATGATTACAATTTACTTATAGTATTGAAAATTAATTATTGTTGTCATCATCATCATCATAACTATTAAAATCAGTCCAGTAGAAGATATTATCAAGTTAATTCGTATTTGATTAATTGTTTACAGTTATCTTTATCAATGGACGAATTTGGCAGTTCTGTTTAACTCATTTAATTTGAAAGTTTTTTTAATTCATTTAAAATTAATAACATGTGCTTATTTTCCAACAGAGCTAATATCATTTTTGTTTATTCTAGTAATAATTAAAATATAAATCAAGAACAAGTTTGTGACTAATATACCATATGAAAAAATCTAAAAAATTATTTGATAAGAACATATTGTTGCTGTTATGGCAATAGGTCCTATGTCAAAAATTTCACATTTTCTGATTACACGCTTAAAAGCACAAATATCAATAGCAATCTCAGCATACTATAAAACATTGTAAGTTAACAACCAATAGAAATGGCAAATATAGTTTCATGACAAGATTGCATATGTCAAATGAAAGGAATTTTGTTATGCATGAAGTTTTACTATGCAGTTACTAAATGCATAATTTGTTCTAATTTTCTTGAGGGGGGAAAAAAGAAAGCTGTAAACAAAATGTTGGACCAAAGATGCATAAAAATGAGGATGCAAAAACAATTTTAATTGTATTTTTTTTTTTTTATTCTCTAAAAAATTGAGATTTATGACATATTGTTACAGCAATAGGTCATATGATATTTTCTTATATAATTTTTATTTTTTACTGTTTAGAAATTAAAATGAATAGTTTTNTTTAAGATGTCTCAGGTAATTATGGGACCAATTAACATTTTTTATTATTATTGGCAGCTAAAACTTATAGTAAGAAATTTATATATTTGTGAAACTTGATTTATGAAAGTTCTTTTATGAATTCAGTAAAACTCATGAATTTAAAGAAAATAAAACTAAGAAATGTTAACTAACTGTAGAAAGTATTCATTAAATATTTATAAACTATGTGTTAAGGAAAAAATTTTTATTTGTATAAGGGAGCAAGTTTTATTTTGTAATAAGAGAATACAATTATTTATTTTACTAAATAGAATCTATGTAAATGAATAATATTTTAGTATATTATGTATTAGCAATTGAATCAATAAAGTTTATAAATTAATATAAAGCTTAACAGAGTTTGAAAATTTATGTACAATAATAATCTGAATTTCTGTTGCGAAATTTCAGTCAATTGTTCACGTTAACATGTATCAACAGATGGCGCCAATTTATTTGCTTACTCTTAAACTTCAGCATGGGTTTTACAAACGATAACTGAATACAAAATGTCATATTTATTATCATTTTTCTTCTTTTTTTGGCATTTTTTTTTCTTTTCCTGCCAAGTGGTCGTCATCCGGAACCAATGTATGTTCAGTGTTGTGTAAAAGTGAAGATTGTGTTTCTTTCACGCACCATAAACTAACTGGAAAATGCTATGCGTTCGTGTTTTACAATGGGACGTAAAGGGATTGTTTCACAATATCAAATTCCTTCGCCAAAAATTTAAAATAAATCAGTGATAGCAAAAAAATAAATCAGGAGGGTATTTTCCAAATTCGTTGCTTCTAGTCACGTGCCTAGAAAAAGTTTGCGAAAAAATGAAAGTATTCCTAAGGGCAATTTTTTAGAAAGATTGACAGAGGTTACGAGAGAATGTCAAGATACTTTAACACGCAAAAGTGATAAATTCTTTAGTAAACACGAGACATAAAAAAAATTCATTGTGAAGCTTAATAATTATTAAGTTAAAAAATGCATAATCATCGTGTAATGTCTAAAATCAGTAGGGGGAGTTAAGTAATGCCGGGGAACTTTTTAGCTCATCATAGCTAGACGATATACGCCCCACGTCTGTTTATGGCGAACTTTTGTAGCAATTAGACTTCCAATTAGCAAGAGGGGCGTGCTTTTAATTAGAGGAACAATCTAGTGAAGTTCCCACAGGACGTTGAGTTTCACTGTAACATTGCACTAATTACTCCTAGCAGTTTTTGTCGAACCGGGGATGAAGTAAGGGGATAGGAAAGAGCGAGAGATTGACTAATTAGTTCTAGAAATCTGAATGGTCGAAGAGTCCAGTTGGAGAGTAATTGGGTCTGACTGAAAGTTAATGATATAAAAGCTAAGAGGACAGTTGAAGATTGGGTTGATAATAATAATAATAATAAAAAATTTTATCCTAATTAATACATAAGAAGAATAAATCGTATATTGTTTAGTTTTCACCCACCAAATGATTACTATATTTTAACGTGTTACTATTGTTTTAGTATCTAATTAACGAACAAGAACTAACAGTTACATCTTAATAAACGTATAGCATCCATTATTTCATTGGACATTTTTTATGTATTTAGCCATTAACAATCTTGAGTTTTTTTCTATTGCTTTCGTCGTCAGAAAGAGATGAATTAGTGAATTGTATCGTTATAAACATAAAAGCTCATTTACATAAAACATTAATTACTTACACCGCATGATTGTGAAGCTATTTTTAAAAATTCTATAGAATAATTAATCCAATATAATATCTTCTATCGAATAAATTCTGTAGCGTGATAAGCTAAAATTGAGGTCGACAATATAGCCCATCAGGAATCGAAAGCCTCGCGGATAAATCCAATGCAATGATTCATACGTTATAATTCATTCTTATACATATGTTCAGCTAAAAAGCCATTTGGATGATCCTCCACACACAAAAAGTGTTTTGGTAATGGTGAATTGGTTACAGTTGATTTATTTTATCGCTTCGTTCTAGCAAAAATAAATTTTTCTAAATTATTTTAACAATTACGATGATGATGATCTTACTTTTTTTAGTTTAACAACTTATAAAATGTTTTATACATGCGCTTGATTATAAAACATTGTTCAAAAATAATAGAAAATATTTAAAAAATTTTAATTAAATACATTTTTAAATATTTTAATATCTTATTATTATTGAATAAATAAATAAATTAGAAATAGGGTTTTAAAAATGGTTAAATTGCTATAAATTATTTAGTTGCGCTAAATAGCAGCAAATTATTTAGTACATGCCAAATATACAGGTTTTTTTCTCCTTGGTTTTTTGTCATTTTATTTTGTAAAATAGTTATCAAATTACTAATTATATGTTTTAATAACAGTTAATAATTTAAGGATATAAAAAAATTAAGTTTGACGTGATAACTATATTTGGGTCATCTCTTCAAACTGGTTTCATACTATAAAAAAAGAATATGTTATAAAATGAGTTATAAAGCTTCGATCTGCGTTGTGAAAGGCACTTATGAGCTTACAAAATAACTTTTAAATTATAAAAATATTTAAGGATAGCATTTTTTTTATTGAAATTTGGTTTAAGATGATAATAATTATACATAATTATTATTTGTAATTAAATTTTTAGACGCTAGATGGCTCTGTGCAGAAATTACTTTTAGCATCATTCATGAATTAATTTTAACAATTTCCATTTAATTAAATCACGAAAATTAATAATTTTAATCAATAATTAGAATCGTGTGATGGTTGCGGTATATAAGCAGGAATAAAAGGTCAGATTAATGCATGATTTCTACAATAGATGGCGACGTCGTCGACTGGATTAATTTCATAATTGCCATTTTTCGAAGGAGAGTCAGCAGGTGCTTTTATGTTTACAATAGAAACATCTGTTAAAAATAAACATCTGCTAAAAAATCTATTTTAAATTTAATACGTGTAATAACTATAAAATCTGCTGGGAATAATGGGTGTGGGAAAATGCTCTAGATCCCGTCTCATATTTCGTTCTTCGGTTAGTAAAAGTTAATCTTCCTCTGGGTATGGATTTATTGGCAGTCATGGAACGAAGAGCTTAACTCGTCCATAGACATTGTTTGGTTTCTCAGACCTTCCAACTGTTAAAAAGTTGCGTAAATAAGTTTAAAAAAAAAAATCTGTTTCAATATCACCTTACCATGTTTATCACAGTTTAAATTTTTAAGCATTTAATCCTTCTAAACAAAATTGTCAAAAATCTTTCATAAAAGTCCATTTGTTAAATCTTACTAATGCCTCTATATAAATTTTTAAGATCAGTTTAATGGATTCATATTTACAGGATGGGTAGTTTTTGTGCGCTTATGAATATGAATCATAAACCGAGTTTGGACCGTGTTGTTTTTATGAAATTGGTGAAAAAGTGAAAAAATACGATTAAATTTCTCTTTTATAGTGGTCAACTGACTTTTGGGCTATCCTGTATAATGTATAATACAATGAATTTTTTATGTCTTCGTTTGATTCTTACAGAAGTCTGTAATATGGAAATTTTAACGGTATCGTTAATAATGTTACTGTTTTGAACAGGATTTTAGATCAGTTTGGTTTTCTCCAAAACGAGCTAGGATCCAATTTAAAATAGCAACAGTATCTTAAAATAGTTTGAAAATTTTAATTTTCTAAATAATAATTTTATGTAGAATGTCGTGGGAATAGTTTATTTACGTATGAACCATTACTTTTCGAAAGGTTTTAAAAAGATCAACGATTGGAATCAATATTGCAATAGAAAAACATAATCGTCACGGCGTAATCACAGAAGAGTCCTTTGACTTTTTTAAAGGGTTTAATGAGTAACAATCAACTTTGGTGTGTCTAATTGAGGGAAACATCACCGTCCGGATCTGCTAACCCCCATACCCATGCTAGATTACAAATAGGTAATTTATACAGATAATAAATTACAGAATACGGTAATAAGAAGGCATTTCCAATTACCTAATCCCATAAAAGTGTAAAGACTTATAAACTTTATATTGAACGAATTCAAGAAAAGACGTGTTAAACATAAAGAAAGAAGAGGTTATTGCAAGACATTCTTAACGGTTTGCCGTTAATTTAGATGCTAGAGCGATACGAAAAGGAGAAGAGACCAGGGGCGCTACCCCGTTAAGGTCTGTGCTTCATTAGGCACATTGTTCAATTACTCCACTGTAACAATTTCCTTAATAACGGCTTCGTCAATAGATAAATTTCAATTTATCTAATGGTGTAAAGGTTTTAATGAAATGACCGTCGTCAGAGTAGAATAGGAGCAAAGGGGGAGGGAAAAGGATTCTTTATTCCTTTTTCTTTTCTCCCCCTCACAGTTCGTAATTAAAGGTTGAGAACAAATACGATCTCTTCTCCGTACCAAATTTAATTATTAGAGAGAAACGTTCGAATTGACACTTGGGAGATAAAGTTTAACTTGAAAACGTTGATAATCTAGACCAGGGCTGATCTAGGATGGAATAAGTATCACGGGGATTCCAGCTCCCCTCCTCTTACTAATACTGCAGATAGGATAATTATATTGGGATTGTTTCTTTTTTATTTTACGCGGGATTAAATAATTTAAATCGATCTTGTTTTCCTCTCTTAACTAACCATTCTGGGATTTATCAATGAACAAATAAGAAAGACATATTTAAAAGTAGGTTAGATCGCAGGTTGGTTATAAATTTTGGCATATGTCGTAAAAAGAATTTGATAAGAGGAATCAAATCAAGATCGATCGCAATTTTTATGGCGATAGAAGATAATCGCGTTACCATCGAAAAAGATGGAAAAATATTTAAGAAAAAGTAGAAGTAGGGTTCTTTTTACAGAAAAACATATGTATTCCATTCTTGTTTTTAGTGCAAATAATCTGTAAATCTTTTAAACAGGATATAAAAAGGAAATCCTAATAATATTTGGGGCTAATCCATTTATTCCCGAAGATGGGGGAAAAATATTCAATGATCCTTTCAAATAGATCGGCTACAAAAATAATAATAAATTTTATATATTTTTGAACATCTCCAGCACATCAAACCGCACAAAAAGAGTAAATTAACCGCACGAAAGAAAGAAAGAAAAATATTTCTAAATAAAGAAATTGTGCGCCATTTTAAAAACCGCTCGATCACGTGATCTGACATCGCCGCGTCTCGCACGTCATCGCTCACGTGACTCGGTGACGTCTAGCGCGGTGAGTTGTGGGAAGGTCGGTTGGACGCCGCACTCGGCGCTCAGCTGGCGATCGGTTCGAACGTTTTGTTTCTGTTTACCTACCGAATTGCATTTGTAACGTAAGTTGCCGCACTTCTCGACATTAGCCGACGAAGATGTACTGATCGGAAGGTTCCGTATTAAGGTAAGACCGTCTTTTATTGCTTATTGAGTTAGATATTGTGTAATTTGTGGATGGTGTTATGTGTTTAGGCTTAGGCGGAAACAAGAGTGTCGAAATGTTCGTCTGCGGGCAAATACGGTGAACGCTACCGGAAAATCGCTACCTTTTTAACTACAAAAAGTGTGGAAATTCGTCGAATATTTCCCGTAGAAAAACACGAAATCGTCCCGTAGGAGGGATGTGAAGACGTAAATGTACGGTAACGAAATTCGTTTACTTTAAATTACGCTGCGGAGTTTTTATCGGAAGAAAGGAGGTGGACTTGACTCAATTAAAAAGTAGGAAAAGTTTATTTGGAGTGGATGAGAAATTAGGCACGTGCGTGGAAATATGCCGATATTATCATTAATTACGGGTCGGGCGGTTTATTAGTTGCGCCGTTTTCTGCCTTCCATCTTTATGCCAGCTGTTCGTAATTTGGCATCGGACGGATTGGGTTTGTTTCATTCTGTGTCTGGTCTCGGCAGGTCGATGTTAAACGTATTCAAGTTTTCTGCTCACGCATCGTCTTTACGTCCTCTTTTCTTGCAACGACCTAACCTCAAACTGCTTTAGTTCTTTTTTTACCTCCACTTCTCGCTATCGTAATAAAGAGGATGCAAAGTAGTAGCGCCAGCCGGAAGGGTTGTTTCGGGCTTTGGCTCTTCAGGTGAGAGAAGAGCCGCGGCGCAGTGTTTTCAGCTGCGAGCCACCCGTTGTTTTATAAGCCAATAAAACAAGACTGGTACATCCATTTCGCTAGCACCATCCCCTTTTCCATTTACGCCCTTCCCCGCTGACGACGATAAAACAAGTCGCATTTGCGCTCCTCGATGTCGTCCTTTTCGTAATGGAGAGAAAGACGTTGATGGGAAACGAACGCCGGTGAGGTGGGGAAGGCAAAAAAAAAAGAAGAGATTTGTACGGCGAAGGCTTTTAGCAAGCCAGTTGTGCCAGCTTTAATGACACCTTGGCGGTAAGTGGTAGGCTAAACGCGGACCCGGTTCGATCCTACTAGGTAAGAGCCTCTGGCAGAACATTACGGTGTGATGGCCTCTTTATCTTATTACCCGAAAAGGGACGCATTAACGAACGCCACCCGTGCTTTTAGACCCACTTTCACCTTCAACCTCCAGGGAAAACGGTAAAGGCCCGGGTGGCGCGCGCGCGTGAGGAAACCGCGCTTCCATCAGTTATCTTTTTTCGCTTTTTCTCCATACCGGGTCGGATGTTTTATCCATAACATTTTCTCGGACTTTTCCCCTCATGTAACATTACACTCCCTAGCGAGTTCGAATCCTTTTACCATTTGTATTTGCGAATTGCAAAATAGTGTATTCCCTACTCTGGGATTGCCGGTGTTATTCTGTTCCGCACACGTTGGTTTCTTATAATAGGATTCCGCAACGACCGGGATAATATGGCACGGGCTGATAGTTTGTGTAACGATGTGCCAAAAACGTGCATTAAGGAAAATTAAGATGCATAGATGATGCATCGGTGAATAGACTGCGCCGCTAGATAATTGAAGTGCGGATGGTTACATTTTGTGCTGCACTCGATTAAAATCTCGCTATGTTTTCTATAGCGATTAATTAAATGCGCTGCCGAAGGGAGGGTTGTAACACTTGAGTCACTCTCCTCACTTCTGGACGTGACAGGAGCCGTCCGTCAGGTCATCCTGTTATTTACTTTCTGCTGGGAGGAGGACTAGATCCAGTCAGAGTGGCGGACGAGATAACGATAGTCACACGAGACCAACGATTCATTGAAGGGGATGAGATTCGAAAACAGTCATTCGCTTCAATCCCCTCTTCACTGCTAGGTTTCGGCGCTTTGTAAGCGTGTTCGGCGCATTCTCCGGCAAAAACCTTATTACCCCCCTCAGCCCTGTTTGTCCCGTTCTCAATAAGCCCTTCCCGTTTCTCCCGTTCGTGATAGCTTTACGGTTCGCTAGACCGAGCTGCGATGCAAGAGAAGAGAGAGAGAGGGGGATAAGCGGCGAGACGTATAATGGACGTCCGAAGTGGCCGAGGCATTATTTTTCCATTGGTCGGAAACGCGACAGCAACTCAATTTACGGTGAGACTGTATATAACCCGAAATAATCCTCCTCCTTCGGACTGGACATAAATCGCTCGGATTTTCTTGTCCCGCTCTCTGCCTGCCTTTTACCTTCATCGATCGATTGCACTTGGAAAGATCTCTCTCCCGTTTTTCCACGTCTCCTTTCTCCGCCAATATTCCGTCCCGACAACTCACTAAAGTCCGAACGAGCGCAACGCGTTTACCTACATTGATTTCGCATCCCGTTTGAAGCGGCGCTAGACGTCACGCTATTTCTCTCCAAAAAACATTCTTCCACAACTAATTTACATTAAATGTTATATAGGATATTTAAGTGTTCCTTCTTTTTTTTCCAATAGCTAACACTACTAAAAACCGAAACACATTCCGGCACTTAATTCTCTTTCAAACATTAAATTTTAAGTTTAAAAATTATTTTTTGATACCATACAATCGATATTAGCCGAATTCTCTATTCGGCTTCGCTCCAAATCTATCGAATTCACCCGATATATCATCCGCGCGGAATGAAATGTTCGTTTGTACCCTTTTCATTACAGAACTTTGCTATATGGAAGTTTCGTGTCATTTATCCACTCGTGCCCTCTCATCTGACAGGATTCTCATTTGCCTGTAAAATCCTCCATTCTCGTCCACCTGGTAATGACCGCTTATCTTCCATGACATCGCTCGTAGATGGTGCACTAGAAGCTAAATCCTCATCGATGGATACAGTAATCCCATCCCCATCACATGACTAATCCCGATGTTTACACCAGCTGCTACGAACAGGTGACGGTGTTAGCGCGAGACCTGTCATATCCACAAACAGTCTCACCGAGAACCATCACTTTCATAATGGTCGGGGCGCTTTACACCATCGTTGTAAGTGTGCGCCATATCAAGTTTTGTCAGGGGAACAACTTATTACTAATCTCCTGTAATTTTCTCTTACTTTGCTCGATTCCTTTTTCCCGTTCGAAATACATCGGTTATAAAAAAAATAGAGAAAAAGAATATTTTAGAAGATCCAAAGAAGAAAAGGTTACTGTTAAAAGAGAACGAGAATGAAAAATGTGTGGTTTATATATAAAATACATTATTATTTTTAATTAATACCAACTACTATAAAGTATACGAATGTACTGTACAATATAATGGTAATTTTAACAATGAATATACTACTGTGAAGTATAGAATATTGTATAATGCCTTAATTCATATGTATGTCGTTTAGTTGTCTATCCGTTGATTTAGGGAGGGAGAAATATATTAAGTCTAGGAAAATGAAATCCATCAGTTAAGCTTTCCAAATGAATTATACTAATTTTGCAGAATTAGATTTTATAATATGTAAATCCAAGCGTATTCAGATTTCTGGACGAAAGTTTTTGGCATATAATTATTAATTGCGCCATATTAATTGCAGGAAACAAAAAAAAAGTTTCGTCACGTAGTAGTAAAACATACTCTAAATTGCCTTGTCTCTTTAAGGAAATGTATGTAAACTATTTTTGGAAAATATAAATTACGATAAAATCTTTCTTTTCTGTAAAAAAAAAGAGGGAAAACATGAAGGAAAAAATTATTTTAAATAGCAAAGATCACGCAAATTACTAAGGAATGCAACATGAAATGGAAATTGAATTACTTCCTTGAAATTTGATTTCAAAATTTAATACATAAACTTTTGTTTCATAAAAGATTAAAAATACTTTCTTGTATTTTTAAATAATAAAAATATAATTAAATATTATTAAACGTATTTTATTTTCTTCCTTTTAACATTTTGACGTTTAAATAAAATTTTAGCTATTTTTTTTTAAAGAAAAAATAAATAAATCCGAAAGGGAATGCTTATTATAAGAACAATTGAAGCAGTGATTTTGGTGAGCAAAATTGAATTGTCCACGTGGAAAAAACGGAAATGGAGCAATAATTACTTGACTAAAGTCCGAGGAAAAAATATCTAGGATCCAATTAAGAACAAATTTAATTGACAATTCAGAAATTCAGATAAAAGACTAATGAACAGGAAGAACATGAAGTTGTAAGAATGACTTTCCCAGTTACCTAATAAAAATAAAAAATGCTATTCATGTAATTGTCAGTTTTGAATTCATGTAACACACCTTTATTTATTTATTTATTTATTATCGAAGTAAGTTGTTTATGATTTCATCTACGCCTACTCTTATGCAATTGTATTTATTGGCATTTTTCTTTCCTTTTCCAGTTAAAATATATATATATATATATATATTTTATTATCAGATTCTTTCATTCATAATCGATATAACGACGTCACTTCCGTGGTATTTTTCTTCTTCTATTTTTAATCCATTCACTTAAAGAATTTGGCGAATCATAAAATGTGCTCTTCTCGACCACATTCTTGCTANTTGTTAACACAATTTAATGAAATGCTTGTTAACACAAAACACACTATTATGGATGATGATATTTTTCAATTGAAGAAATTATTAAACATACAACTACAGTACACTAAAATAATTGCTAATGTTTCTGATCTGTTTGTGAAGTTGGTCTATTTTTGTGCTGTTGAAATGTGGAATATTGATACTGTATATTTTATAAAAACCACCAAATGGTCTGTTCATAAAATATATATGGTTTTTAGAGGAATGGCTTTTTACAACTCACTTCTTTAAAGGTCACTCTGAACTGAATGGAAATGCTAGCAAAGATATTTGTACAGTTACAGGTTTTAAGAAAATTTTGTTTTATTGAAAAATATATGTCAGTAATTTATAAAATTATAATATTTTATGATAATGATCATTAAAACAACTGACAAGAAATTCAAGAATGATTAACCTTAATTCAAAAATCATTTAATCAGTTCACAATATTTTAAAATAAACTCTCTTCATTTTCAGAAAATGGGTAAAAACTGAAAATAGTTTGATAATTTTGTAATTAAGAAACATCTAGTTAGCACAGAAAGCAGCATATCAGTCTTTTATTTTAGTCACTTTAGTACTGAATCTTATTGAAATATTGTTTTTTTAAAAATAAATTATGGCAAGTTTTCTCTCTTTTTTTAATAGCTATAATTTGAATGTTTAAAATCAAATACTGAATATATTTATAATTAAATTATTTATATGTAATAAATTATTGTGACATCATCACAATGCTGGGCTGCAATTTTTAATTATATTTTTTAATTTAAAGTATATGCTCTCCACCTTCAAATTGGTAGTGTCTTGCCCCTGTACATCAAACTTTTCCTTTAGCAATCGAGTTGTGACGGTCATCTACCTAATTCCTTTCAGGGGAAATTTTTTAATTGAAATAATATGACTTCTGGTTTGCATATAGTTAATCAGGGCCTCCTGCACTTAAGCTTTCTACATCTGATCTCAGCTTTCATCTATCGAACTCCGTTCTCAAGATTAAGGAAGGACAGACAAATGGATGACTGTGGGAATTTACACAATTTTTAAAATTGCAGCCCAATAATTAATATATTTGTTTAGGATTTTGTGTGCAGTATCCATATTGCTTTGAATTTAAACAGATTTTATGAAAAACGTTGAATGATAATTATAAGTAAATGCAATTTAAAAGAATTTATTAAAGAATAAAAATGTATGTATTTCAAATAAAATATAGTTTAAAAATATATAAAATAAACAAGAAATATAAAACTTTTTACTCCTGAATATCCCCAATTTAAGAAGTACTGTACCATAATGCTGTTTGAAAATAACTAAATAAGTGTCTTAAAACGGAAGCAATATGTCATAAAGCTTTTCATACTACTGTTTTTAATATAACAGAATTTTATTTTTTTCTAGCCTGTTATGGAAAGATGTTTGGACCAAAAGGATATGGCTATGGCCAAGGAGCAGGAACACTGCAAATGTCATAAGATATAATATTTTTCAATTTTGCCTATTTGCTAATTTTGAATAATTCTAATTCCATACAGTGCCATTTTTTTGTATTATTTTAAGATGTCTCAGGTAATTATGGGACCAATTAACATTTTTTATTATTATTGGCAGCTAAAACTTATAGTAAGAAATTTATATATTTGTGAAACTTGATTTATGAAAGTTCTTTTATGAATTCAGTAAAACTCATGAATTTAAAGAAAATAAAACTAAGAAATGTTAACTAACTGTAGAAAGTATTCATTAAATATTTATAAACTATGTGTTAAGGAAAAAATTTTTATTTGTATAAGGGAGCAAGTTTTATTTTGTAATAAGAGAATACAATTATTTATTTTACTAAATAGAATCTATGTAAATGAATAATATTTTAGTATATTATGTATTAGCAATTGAATCAATAAAGTTTATAAATTAATATAAAGCTTAACAGAGTTTGAAAATTTATGTACAATAATAATCTGAATTTCTGTTGCGAAATTTCAGTCAATTGTTCACGTTAACATGTATCAACAGATGGCGCCAATTTATTTGCTTACTCTTAAACTTCAGCATGGGTTTTACAAACGATAACTGAATACAAAATGTCATATTTATTATCATTTTTCTTCTTTTTTTGGCATTTTTTTTTCTTTTCCTGCCAAGTGGTCGTCATCCGGAACCAATGTATGTTCAGTGTTGTGTAAAAGTGAAGATTGTGTTTCTTTCACGCACCATAAACTAACTGGAAAATGCTATGCGTTCGTGTTTTACAATGGGACGTAAAGGGATTGTTTCACAATATCAAATTCCTTCGCCAAAAATTTAAAATAAATCAGTGATAGCAAAAAAATAAATCAGGAGGGTATTTTCCAAATTCGTTGCTTCTAGTCACGTGCCTAGAAAAAGTTTGCGAAAAAATGAAAGTATTCCTAAGGGCAATTTTTTAGAAAGATTGACAGAGGTTACGAGAGAATGTCAAGATACTTTAACACGCAAAAGTGATAAATTCTTTAGTAAACACGAGACATAAAAAAAATTCATTGTGAAGCTTAATAATTATTAAGTTAAAAAATGCATAATCATCGTGTAATGTCTAAAATCAGTAGGGGGAGTTAAGTAATGCCGGGGAACTTTTTAGCTCATCATAGCTAGACGATATACGCCCCACGTCTGTTTATGGCGAACTTTTGTAGCAATTAGACTTCCAATTAGCAAGAGGGGCGTGCTTTTAATTAGAGGAACAATCTAGTGAAGTTCCCACAGGACGTTGAGTTTCACTGTAACATTGCACTAATTACTCCTAGCAGTTTTTGTCGAACCGGGGATGAAGTAAGGGGATAGGAAAGAGCGAGAGATTGACTAATTAGTTCTAGAAATCTGAATGGTCGAAGAGTCCAGTTGGAGAGTAATTGGGTCTGACTGAAAGTTAATGATATAAAAGCTAAGAGGACAGTTGAAGATTGGGTTGATAATAATAATAATAATAAAAAATTTTATCCTAATTAATACATAAGAAGAATAAATCGTATATTGTTTAGTTTTCACCCACCAAATGATTACTATATTTTAACGTGTTACTATTGTTTTAGTATCTAATTAACGAACAAGAACTAACAGTTACATCTTAATAAACGTATAGCATCCATTATTTCATTGGACATTTTTTATGTATTTAGCCATTAACAATCTTGAGTTTTTTTCTATTGCTTTCGTCGTCAGAAAGAGATGAATTAGTGAATTGTATCGTTATAAACATAAAAGCTCATTTACATAAAACATTAATTACTTACACCGCATGATTGTGAAGCTATTTTTAAAAATTCTATAGAATAATTAATCCAATATAATATCTTCTATCGAATAAATTCTGTAGCGTGATAAGCTAAAATTGAGGTCGACAATATAGCCCATCAGGAATCGAAAGCCTCGCGGATAAATCCAATGCAATGATTCATACGTTATAATTCATTCTTATACATATGTTCAGCTAAAAAGCCATTTGGATGATCCTCCACACACAAAAAGTGTTTTGGTAATGGTGAATTGGTTACAGTTGATTTATTTTATCGCTTCGTTCTAGCAAAAATAAATTTTTCTAAATTATTTTAACAATTACGATGATGATGATCTTACTTTTTTTAGTTTAACAACTTATAAAATGTTTTATACATGCGCTTGATTATAAAACATTGTTCAAAAATAATAGAAAATATTTAAAAAATTTTAATTAAATACATTTTTAAATATTTTAATATCTTATTATTATTGAATAAATAAATAAATTAGAAATAGGGTTTTAAAAATGGTTAAATTGCTATAAATTATTTAGTTGCGCTAAATAGCAGCAAATTATTTAGTACATGCCAAATATACAGGTTTTTTTCTCCTTGGTTTTTTGTCATTTTATTTTGTAAAATAGTTATCAAATTACTAATTATATGTTTTAATAACAGTTAATAATTTAAGGATATAAAAAAATTAAGTTTGACGTGATAACTATATTTGGGTCATCTCTTCAAACTGGTTTCATACTATAAAAAAAGAATATGTTATAAAATGAGTTATAAAGCTTCGATCTGCGTTGTGAAAGGCACTTATGAGCTTACAAAATAACTTTTAAATTATAAAAATATTTAAGGATAGCATTTTTTTTATTGAAATTTGGTTTAAGATGATAATAATTATACATAATTATTATTTGTAATTAAATTTTTAGACGCTAGATGGCTCTGTGCAGAAATTACTTTTAGCATCATTCATGAATTAATTTTAACAATTTCCATTTAATTAAATCACGAAAATTAATAATTTTAATCAATAATTAGAATCGTGTGATGGTTGCGGTATATAAGCAGGAATAAAAGGTCAGATTAATGCATGATTTCTACAATAGATGGCGACGTCGTCGACTGGATTAATTTCATAATTGCCATTTTTCGAAGGAGAGTCAGCAGGTGCTTTTATGTTTACAATAGAAACATCTGTTAAAAATAAACATCTGCTAAAAAATCTATTTTAAATTTAATACGTGTAATAACTATAAAATCTGCTGGGAATAATGGGTGTGGGAAAATGCTCTAGATCCCGTCTCATATTTCGTTCTTCGGTTAGTAAAAGTTAATCTTCCTCTGGGTATGGATTTATTGGCAGTCATGGAACGAAGAGCTTAACTCGTCCATAGACATTGTTTGGTTTCTCAGACCTTCCAACTGTTAAAAAGTTGCGTAAATAAGTTTAAAAAAAAAAATCTGTTTCAATATCACCTTACCATGTTTATCACAGTTTAAATTTTTAAGCATTTAATCCTTCTAAACAAAATTGTCAAAAATCTTTCATAAAAGTCCATTTGTTAAATCTTACTAATGCCTCTATATAAATTTTTAAGATCAGTTTAATGGATTCATATTTACAGGATGGGTAGTTTTTGTGCGCTTATGAATATGAATCATAAACCGAGTTTGGACCGTGTTGTTTTTATGAAATTGGTGAAAAAGTGAAAAAATACGATTAAATTTCTCTTTTATAGTGGTCAACTGACTTTTGGGCTATCCTGTATAATGTATAATACAATGAATTTTTTATGTCTTCGTTTGATTCTTACAGAAGTCTGTAATATGGAAATTTTAACGGTATCGTTAATAATGTTACTGTTTTGAACAGGATTTTAGATCAGTTTGGTTTTCTCCAAAACGAGCTAGGATCCAATTTAAAATAGCAACAGTATCTTAAAATAGTTTGAAAATTTTAATTTTCTAAATAATAATTTTATGTAGAATGTCGTGGGAATAGTTTATTTACGTATGAACCATTACTTTTCGAAAGGTTTTAAAAAGATCAACGATTGGAATCAATATTGCAATAGAAAAACATAATCGTCACGGCGTAATCACAGAAGAGTCCTTTGACTTTTTTAAAGGGTTTAATGAGTAACAATCAACTTTGGTGTGTCTAATTGAGGGAAACATCACCGTCCGGATCTGCTAACCCCCATACCCATGCTAGATTACAAATAGGTAATTTATACAGATAATAAATTACAGAATACGGTAATAAGAAGGCATTTCCAATTACCTAATCCCATAAAAGTGTAAAGACTTATAAACTTTATATTGAACGAATTCAAGAAAAGACGTGTTAAACATAAAGAAAGAAGAGGTTATTGCAAGACATTCTTAACGGTTTGCCGTTAATTTAGATGCTAGAGCGATACGAAAAGGAGAAGAGACCAGGGGCGCTACCCCGTTAAGGTCTGTGCTTCATTAGGCACATTGTTCAATTACTCCACTGTAACAATTTCCTTAATAACGGCTTCGTCAATAGATAAATTTCAATTTATCTAATGGTGTAAAGGTTTTAATGAAATGACCGTCGTCAGAGTAGAATAGGAGCAAAGGGGGAGGGAAAAGGATTCTTTATTCCTTTTTCTTTTCTCCCCCTCACAGTTCGTAATTAAAGGTTGAGAACAAATACGATCTCTTCTCCGTACCAAATTTAATTATTAGAGAGAAACGTTCGAATTGACACTTGGGAGATAAAGTTTAACTTGAAAACGTTGATAATCTAGACCAGGGCTGATCTAGGATGGAATAAGTATCACGGGGATTCCAGCTCCCCTCCTCTTACTAATACTGCAGATAGGATAATTATATTGGGATTGTTTCTTTTTTATTTTACGCGGGATTAAATAATTTAAATCGATCTTGTTTTCCTCTCTTAACTAACCATTCTGGGATTTATCAATGAACAAATAAGAAAGACATATTTAAAAGTAGGTTAGATCGCAGGTTGGTTATAAATTTTGGCATATGTCGTAAAAAGAATTTGATAAGAGGAATCAAATCAAGATCGATCGCAATTTTTATGGCGATAGAAGATAATCGCGTTACCATCGAAAAAGATGGAAAAATATTTAAGAAAAAGTAGAAGTAGGGTTCTTTTTACAGAAAAACATATGTATTCCATTCTTGTTTTTAGTGCAAATAATCTGTAAATCTTTTAAACAGGATATAAAAAGGAAATCCTAATAATATTTGGGGCTAATCCATTTATTCCCGAAGATGGGGGAAAAATATTCAATGATCCTTTCAAATAGATCGGCTACAAAAATAATAATAAATTTTATATATTTTTGAACATCTCCAGCACATCAAACCGCACAAAAAGAGTAAATTAACCGCACGAAAGAAAGAAAGAAAAATATTTCTAAATAAAGAAATTGTGCGCCATTTTAAAAACCGCTCGATCACGTGATCTGACATCGCCGCGTCTCGCACGTCATCGCTCACGTGACTCGGTGACGTCTAGCGCGGTGAGTTGTGGGAAGGTCGGTTGGACGCCGCACTCGGCGCTCAGCTGGCGATCGGTTCGAACGTTTTGTTTCTGTTTACCTACCGAATTGCATTTGTAACGTAAGTTGCCGCACTTCTCGACATTAGCCGACGAAGATGTACTGATCGGAAGGTTCCGTATTAAGGTAAGACCGTCTTTTATTGCTTATTGAGTTAGATATTGTGTAATTTGTGGATGGTGTTATGTGTTTAGGCTTAGGCGGAAACAAGAGTGTCGAAATGTTCGTCTGCGGGCAAATACGGTGAACGCTACCGAAAAATCGCTACCTTTTTAACTACAAAAAGTGTGGAAATTCGTCGAATATTTCCCGTAGAAAAACACGAAATCGTCCCGTAGGAGGGATGTGAAGACGTAAATGTACGGTAACGAAATTCGTTTACTTTAAATTACGCTGCGGAGTTTTTATCGGAAGAAAGGAGGTGGACTTGACTCAATTAAAAAGTAGGAAAAGTTTATTTGGAGTGGATGAGAAATTAGGCACGTGCGTGGAAATATGCCGATATTATCATTAATTACGGGTCGGGCGGTTTATTAGTTGCGCCGTTTTCTGCCTTCCATCTTTATGCCAGCTGTTCGTAATTTGGCATCGGACGGATTGGGTTTGTTTCATTCTGTGTCTGGTCTCGGCAGGTCGATGTTAAACGTATTCAAGTTTTCTGCTCACGCATCGTCTTTACGTCCTCTTTTCTTGCAACGACCTAACCTCAAACTGCTTTAGTTCTTTTTTTACCTCCACTTCTCGCTATCGTAATAAAGAGGATGCAAAGTAGTAGCGCCAGCCGGAAGGGTTGTTTCGGGCTTTGGCTCTTCAGGTGAGAGAAGAGCCGCGGCGCAGTGTTTTCAGCTGCGAGCCACCCGTTGTTTTATAAGCCAATAAAACAAGACTGGTACATCCATTTCGCTAGCACCATCCCCTTTTCCATTTACGCCCTTCCCCGCTGACGACGATAAAACAAGTCGCATTTGCGCTCCTCGATGTCGTCCTTTTCGTAATGGAGAGAAAGACGTTGATGGGAAACGAACGCCGGTGAGGTGGGGAAGGCAAAAAAAAAAGAAGAGATTTGTACGGCGAAGGCTTTTAGCAAGCCAGTTGTGCCAGCTTTAATGACACCTTGGCGGTAAGTGGTAGGCTAAACGCGGACCCGGTTCGATCCTACTAGGTAAGAGCCTCTGGCAGAACATTACGGTGTGATGGCCTCTTTATCTTATTACCCGAAAAGGGACGCATTAACGAACGCCACCCGTGCTTTTAGACCCACTTTCACCTTCAACCTCCAGGGAAAACGGTAAAGGCCCGGGTGGCGCGCGCGCGTGAGGAAACCGCGCTTCCATCAGTTATCTTTTTTCGCTTTTTCTCCATACCGGGTCGGATGTTTTATCCATAACATTTTCTCGGACTTTTCCCCTCATGTAACATTACACTCCCTAGCGAGTTCGAATCCTTTTACCATTTGTATTTGCGAATTGCAAAATAGTGTATTCCCTACTCTGGGATTGCCGGTGTTATTCTGTTCCGCACACGTTGGTTTCTTATAATAGGATTCCGCAACGACCGGGATAATATGGCACGGGCTGATAGTTTGTGTAACGATGTGCCAAAAACGTGCATTAAGGAAAATTAAGATGCATAGATGATGCATCGGTGAATAGACTGCGCCGCTAGATAATTGAAGTGCGGATGGTTACATTTTGTGCTGCACTCGATTAAAATCTCGCTATGTTTTCTATAGCGATTAATTAAATGCGCTGCCGAAGGGAGGGTTGTAACACTTGAGTCACTCTCCTCACTTCTGGACGTGACAGGAGCCGTCCGTCAGGTCATCCTGTTATTTACTTTCTGCTGGGAGGAGGACTAGATCCAGTCAGAGTGGCGGACGAGATAACGATAGTCACACGAGACCAACGATTCATTGAAGGGGATGAGATTCGAAAACAGTCATTCGCTTCAATCCCCTCTTCACTGCTAGGTTTCGGCGCTTTGTAAGCGTGTTCGGCGCATTCTCCGGCAAAAACCTTATTACCCCCCTCAGCCCTGTTTGTCCCGTTCTCAATAAGCCCTTCCCGTTTCTCCCGTTCGTGATAGCTTTACGGTTCGCTAGACCGAGCTGCGATGCAAGAGAAGAGAGAGAGAGGGGGATAAGCGGCGAGACGTATAATGGACGTCCGAAGTGGCCGAGGCATTATTTTTCCATTGGTCGGAAACGCGACAGCAACTCAATTTACGGTGAGACTGTATATAACCCGAAATAATCCTCCTCCTTCGGACTGGACATAAATCGCTCGGATTTTCTTGTCCCGCTCTCTGCCTGCCTTTTACCTTCATCGATCGATTGCACTTGGAAAGATCTCTCTCCCGTTTTTCCACGTCTCCTTTCTCCGCCAATATTCCGTCCCGACAACTCACTAAAGTCCGAACGAGCGCAACGCGTTTACCTACATTGATTTCGCATCCCGTTTGAAGCGGCGCTAGACGTCACGCTATTTCTCTCCAAAAAACATTCTTCCACAACTAATTTACATTAAATGTTATATAGGATATTTAAGTGTTCCTTCTTTTTTTTCCAATAGCTAACACTACTAAAAACCGAAACACATTCCGGCACTTAATTCTCTTTCAAACATTAAATTTTAAGTTTAAAAATTATTTTTTGATACCATACAATCGATATTAGCCGAATTCTCTATTCGGCTTCGCTCCAAATCTATCGAATTCACCCGATATATCATCCGCGCGGAATGAAATGTTCGTTTGTACCCTTTTCATTACAGAACTTTGCTATATGGAAGTTTCGTGTCATTTATCCACTCGTGCCCTCTCATCTGACAGGATTCTCATTTGCCTGTAAAATCCTCCATTCTCGTCCACCTGGTAATGACCGCTTATCTTCCATGACATCGCTCGTAGATGGTGCACTAGAAGCTAAATCCTCATCGATGGATACAGTAATCCCATCCCCATCACATGACTAATCCCGATGTTTACACCAGCTGCTACGAACAGGTGACGGTGTTAGCGCGAGACCTGTCATATCCACAAACAGTCTCACCGAGAACCATCACTTTCATAATGGTCGGGGCGCTTTACACCATCGTTGTAAGTGTGCGCCATATCAAGTTTTGTCAGGGGAACAACTTATTACTAATCTCCTGTAATTTTCTCTTACTTTGCTCGATTCCTTTTTCCCGTTCGAAATACATCGGTTATAAAAAAAATAGAGAAAAAGAATATTTTAGAAGATCCAAAGAAGAAAAGGTTACTGTTAAAAGAGAACGAGAATGAAAAATGTGTGGTTTATATATAAAATACATTATTATTTTTAATTAATACCAACTACTATAAAGTATACGAATGTACTGTACAATATAATGGTAATTTTAACAATGAATATACTACTGTGAAGTATAGAATATTGTATAATGCCTTAATTCATATGTATGTCGTTTAGTTGTCTATCCGTTGATTTAGGGAGGGAGAAATATATTAAGTCTAGGAAAATGAAATCCATCAGTTAAGCTTTCCAAATGAATTATACTAATTTTGCAGAATTAGATTTTATAATATGTAAATCCAAGCGTATTCAGATTTCTGGACGAAAGTTTTTGGCATATAATTATTAATTGCGCCATATTAATTGCAGGAAACAAAAAAAAAGTTTCGTCACGTAGTAGTAAAACATACTCTAAATTGCCTTGTCTCTTTAAGGAAATGTATGTAAACTATTTTTGGAAAATATAAATTACGATAAAATCTTTCTTTTCTGTAAAAAAAAAGAGGGAAAACATGAAGGAAAAAATTATTTTAAATAGCAAAGATCACGCAAATTACTAAGGAATGCAACATGAAATGGAAATTGAATTACTTCCTTGAAATTTGATTTCAAAATTTAATACATAAACTTTTGTTTCATAAAAGATTAAAAATACTTTCTTGTATTTTTAAATAATAAAAATATAATTAAATATTATTAAACGTATTTTATTTTCTTCCTTTTAACATTTTGACGTTTAAATAAAATTTTAGCTATTTTTTTTTAAAGAAAAAATAAATAAATCCGAAAGGGAATGCTTATTATAAGAACAATTGAAGCAGTGATTTTGGTGAGCAAAATTGAATTGTCCACGTGGAAAAAACGGAAATGGAGCAATAATTACTTGACTAAAGTCCGAGGAAAAAATATCTAGGATCCAATTAAGAACAAATTTAATTGACAATTCAGAAATTCAGATAAAAGACTAATGAACAGGAAGGTTCCGCACACGTTGGTTTCTTATAATAGGATTCCGCAACGACCGGGATAATATGGCACGGGCTGATAGTTTGTGTAACGATGTGCCAAAAACGTGCATTAAGGAAAATTAAGATGCATAGATGATGCATCGGTGNGATTGTATATATATATATATATATATATATATATTTGTCTATATTTTTACTTTATTCAGAATTTTATTTTTATTTTTCTTCCAAATTTTTGTATTTCCTGTATTTCAAACGCTTGCATTTTTCTCGTTTGTTTAATTGTTCATCTTATTACCTTTTTAGATCTTTAATTTTATTATTTTCATATATTTTGATCTGCAATTTTTCACGTTTTTTTTTTTTTTGTTTTTAGAATGTAGTTACGTATTTATTATTTACATCGTAAACCTTGCTGTTTCTCTTTACAATCGCTGAAAGAAATTATTTGAAAATGTAAAGATGCATCATTTTGTCTGAAAGCTCTCTAACAGCAAATATGAATTTTATTCGTTTCAATATTGTTGAACCATTTGGCAGCTGTTTACATATATTTTTTTGTTGTTATTGAACGTATGATATAATTCATTGTTTCATTTCTGTAGGATTTTTTTAAAATTTATCTTTCTTCGCTACATTAAGATCTGATAATTGATAAAATAAAGAAAAAAAATGTTTTGTTTGGAGTTTACTCTCGTGTATCGGTTTGTAATCGTTCTGGGAAGTAGAGTCAAAATGAACCATTTTCCGTAATGATCAGTCAGATGAAGCTGTGTCAATTAACAGACAACAAGTTTGAATACGTTAAAATAATAAGATTAAGATTTGTTTTCTTCTTTATTGTTTTCATTTATTTAGTTTTCTTTATTGCAGAAGGCATGGAAATGAAGAGTGACGTCACACACCACGTGGCAAAAGCGCCTAATCTGGGAAAGGCTGACGCCATAGGCCACTTCGACTGTTCAGGATGTCGAAAACCGATTCGAGAACGTTACCTGTTGAAGGCTTTGGATCAGTTCTGGCACGAAGACTGCTTGAAATGTGCCTGTTGCGACTGCAGATTGGGAGAAGTGGGTAGCACACTCTTCACCAAAGCCAATCTCATTCTCTGCAAAAGAGACTATCTAAGGTGAGTGCAGTTTGGACAGATAAAACTAGAACTCCGCTTAATGACATGATTTCCTACACTAAATGAACCAACGGTTGCGGATGTGGAGCCATTTCCCATTCCGCACGTGCAGTTTCCTGTATTCGTGACTGTCTGGTCTTGCAACTATATCTGTCTTTCCTTAACTGCCTACGCACCCGTTTCTGTTTTGATGAGGACTCAAACAGTATTTTTTCTTTACTATATATCCATTAGGTTGTTCGGGACTACCGGTTTGTGTTCTGCTTGCAACAAAACCATTCCTGCTTTCGAGATGGTGATGAGAGCTCGAGGAAATGTCTATCATTTAGAGTGCTTTGCCTGTCAGCAATGTAATCACAGGTAAGAATTATTAGGATTTAAATATGTATATATCTATTTATTAATCATCTGTTTTAACTTAAAAAAGCATTTGATTAATTTTCATTGCAAATAAATAAGAACCAAATTATATATGAACAGCTGAAATATCAATAACTAAATTCAAAACGAATTTAGTTATTGATATTTCAGCTGTTCTCTTTATTTTATTTATTGGAGTCAATTACTCTATCATCATTAATTTCATTTTATATTATAAGAATATTTCAATTTCAAATAGTTTTTCAACGTCATGTAAACAAAGCATGAACGAATTAAGGAAATTCTGCTAATCTTAAATGTATAGAATTTAACATAGTTTTAGTCAAATTCAGTATAGTTCTGTGATCTAGTTCTACTTTGATAAAACTGAAAAATTCAAAGCACAGAGGAAGGCAAAGTTCTACAAGTTTCATTCTTTTTCAGGTTCTGCGTAGGCGATAGATTCTACTTATACGACAACAGTATACTATGTGAATACGACTATGAAGAGAGAATTTTATTCTCCCATCCTCCCTACACATACAACAGCCTAGATCATCTGCAAAGACAAATGGACAATCTGACTCCAATGCATCACGATGATGCATCTAGCGGATACGGCAGTCCCAGTTCATTGCTCAGCGAAGGCAAGTAAGAGCTCCTAATTTAAGGACATAAACTCTACAAAAAGCTCCAAGCATGCTGCCATCATGCGGATGTTAGCCGTACTAAAAACTGTGTACAGGTACGCACAAGGTGATTCTTCACTGTGGGTGACTCACATCTCCCTTCCCTATTGTATGAATTGCACCTGTTGTACAGAAAGTTTGGTGTAAAGGTGGTTTTTATTGTACGCGTCATTAACGCGACGTTAAGGTCATTGACGTTGGTGGACTTTTTTAAAGTTCTTTTCTCGATGCAGCTTTGGAGAAAAACGGCCGCGAATGCCGCTGACCTCTATCTTTGATCTTGACGACGCGTCAGCGACGCGCCCAAGTAAAACAATCATAAACGCATGATACGTGTAGATATTTCGAAATTAAAAAAAAAAAAAACATCGTTCCAATTTTTTAGCCTGTTTAATTTGTGAAGTTTGTGGAAAGTCGCCATTTTAATTGATAAGGAAGAGGCAAAAGTCGAATCAACTCTAATGCCGTATGCCCCCAGGCCATAGTAACCATCAGATAGGAAGATGATTGACGACTGGGATGTGGAGCGTGTCGAAACCCCAACCAGGTAGACAGGGTGGTCTTGGCAGGTAGAGAGCCCTCCAGTGGATGAAGCGCCAGTACGCTTATCTCTGTCAGCTTGAGGAAATGAGTCGTGAAAGTTGCCGGCTCCTCTTCCTTTCTGAAGTCTGTTATGGAGGATTTTTAACGCTCGGAACATTATATCACCGAAGTTAAAATCAGACTTTTCCTTCTCCCATTGGTGATTTTAGTCGTTCTTTTCTCCTACAGGAGGTGGCGGGGAGCGGAATAGGGGGAAGTTTCTTCGCTTGGTCGAAAATCCCGTCAACGCGTGCCTAATTGAAAACGTCTCGCGCCTGGTGTAACGCTGATAACGGATGCCAGGCTCGTCACTTGTCGTCTACCTCGTCTGCTTCGAGTCGTCTGAATAGTTCCGATTGGATGGCACGTGGCGCGAGATGAAACGGGTCACCAGGCGGAGTAATATCGTGATTCATTCCTGCCGTATTTTGAAGGGAGTCACTCCAGATCAAAAGGAATTGAAAGATGCGATTTTTTAATGTTTTGGTGGGCGCTGCCTGACTAACACAGTTGAAGCATTCTATTAAGAATAGCGGTGGTAACGGTAATTTTAGCTATTCGCTTAAAATTTTATCTCGGACTTTAGACATTATTGTTATTTAAGAGACAGGATGATCAGCATCACTAGCGATTTGCTTGGCGAATTTTGCTCATATATCGAAATTAAACGTAGTTATTATCTATCGTTCAGCCATAAAATTAAATATAATTTAATTCATCCATCTTGATACGTGAGTGACGTCACTCCATTATCCGCCAAGCGGCCAGGCCGGTAACTAAACCCATCGATTCCATCTGTTCATAAACTATAGCGGGGCGAATCAACTTTCCACCCCTCACCCCAAATAGAAGGAGATGAAAGATTAATTAATACAGTTTGGTTTTAAACCTTTGGCAGCTGGCACCAGCAGAAGATGCCTAATTAAGCCTAGATTAATAGGCCTAAGCGCAATGCACTTTCATCTCCCTCCTACCACCCATCTAATCATTATGAACTTCATAGCAAACAACGTGGCTGGCACTCGGGTTATTGGCAATGGAGTGAGTGAGACACCTCGTAGACGTCCACCCTAATTAGCCTGTTAATTAATACAGCCCAGTCTACTGTTGACACCCTTAAGCCTTGGTCGCTCCTTAGACACCTCGCTTGTATACATGACGTTTAATCTGATGAACGCTTTCCAATATTGTAGTTGGAGGGGAATATGTATAGATGAACGCAGAATGGAACTTTTGATACCCCCCTTCGTCTGCCAATTGAATATGACGCTTTAATAGCGGGTTTTGTAGGTATGGATTTAATTAAGAACGGTGCCGTGTCTCCGGGAGATGCGGGTAGAGTTGATCTGATCTCTGTGCAGACCTACTTCCATCAAGTCTTGGATTACCTCCTAGGGACACCTGAGGTGAGATAGGACACAATTTGTTTCCTATCTCTGTTCCGTTATCTGTTTTTTTGCTTCCAGGTGTTTTACCTGTGATATACTAAAGTATGTGGGATATACAGCATGCGGGACGGGATATACTCGACAATAAATGAAGTTTTTTCGGGAATTTGTTACTGATAATGATCTTGCCTCTCAACTTAAAAAGATTTGCTCTCTGTCAGTTTTTTTAAGGAGTGATATAAAGTTAAAAAATAATTGCTTAGTTTAAAGAGTATTTAAATTAAACAGTAGCTTTTCGGAGTTGTTATATATCATTTTCTTATTTTAACGCCATGCAATTGTGCACGCTCAGTTATACAGAATGGAAATTTGTTATATGCGATTTCATTCTTTTTAAACAACTTTGTCAATCTAGCAAGATTTAATACAACTGCAAAGATGTTTTATAATAATATAGCTGCGAAAGAAAATTGACTTTTTTAAAAGAGAGAAAGAGCTGTTAGCCCAATTTAATTAAACATAAAATATCTGAGTTACGAATCAATAGTGTGAATACCTATAAACCCCCTGCTAGCGGGATTTTTGCCTGCCAGACCTTTATGTAAATAGATGGAGGTCCAGGTAAGAGTTTACTGTCGTCCGCGAGTGGATAGGAAATTATCCAGAAGGTTTAGCCAGGAAATGAGATGAAAATAAAGGCGCCCGAAGCTTGCTGAGTCTCATCAAAAAACCATTAAGAAACCGTTAAGCATGATATCTCACACGACTGGTCGACGCCCTAGGCAAACCAGATGGAAGGGATGGGTTGTCAGAATGAGAAAAACTGCCTGGGGACGCTCGGATAAAGAAGAGCCTAATTCAGTGAAGTTTTGGATCATGCACCCGAGTAACTAGAGGGTTTACTTTTCCCAATTAAGGCGGTGAGGTAGCGATAGATCCACTCACTCATTCTCCGAATGTGCACTCAGCTGTTTTTTCCCTCCTCTACCTCAAACTGCAATGGCAAATTAGCGATAGGGATATTAAGCAACGAATAAAGCAGAAATTAAATTCAAGCATTTCTTAATAACATACAATGAGATTAGATATTTTTGCCTCTTTTCCCCCAAGACTCCCGCTGCCGTGCGACAAACATGCTTTAATTACTAGATGTTGTTTTGTTGCGCTTGCGCCAGCGCTAATTAGCTCGGAAGGCGGTGTCGTTCGACATTTTGTTGATTTTCGTCAGTAGAATATTAATTGGAAAAAAAGACGAGTTGTATGTTTTAAAAATAGAGATAATGTGGCGGAATTAAAGAAAGAAAATTTCTGTTTCATTTTTTTCTCTTTCTTTTTTCCGTGTGAAGAGATGGTAAATTGTTTCGCAATTTCCAGGAATCAAATTAAATTTAACCACCGCATCCAGTCGATAGGATATTTGTTTAGAGTTTCTGGGAGAATTCTCTTTATACAATCACTGGGGGAATGAGAATTTTTATTCAGGAAAAAAAGAGTAATAATCTAGAGACAGAGTTGAGAAGAGGGGGGAAACATGATTTTCTGCACGAATGACAGTGGAGGTTACAAACGGATCGTCCATTTTTTTTATTCTGGTTAGAAACGAGACAAAAAGTGGTATTCCTATTTGCCTGTTACGCCATATAATCTGGTGGATCCCTTCCACTTTAGATTTTCTGGATAAAGCGCAGAACTGGTTTTTATATCTCCTTTATTCGGGCCATCACTTGACAGACTGAATCGATCTTTAATTTATTTCCACATCATAAATCTGGATTTTAATTTTTATCCTTAGAATTTAATAATTTTTGAAGATTAAAATATGAATTTCTTATTTAAAAAAGGGATAAAATCGAAAAGAAATTGCGATAAATTGACTATAATAATTTATAATTAATTAATTTTAAAAAATAATAATAAATTCCGTTATTTTTATTATTTAAAATCATTATTAGAATTTGTAAATAGCCTATATACTTTTAAAAAATAATTGTTTTACTTCATTATTATTTTTATTAATTTAATGAATAATTTTTATATTAATTTAAAAACTCATTTTATAATTTTTGGATAAGTTGAAAGAAAATTTTTATCAATTTTAGATGAATTTATTTCTAAAAATTAAAGAAAATTTAATTATATCAATAAACTTAATGTATTACTGAAAAATATATCTGAAGTTCTATAAGCGATAAATTTAATTAATTTAAAATATATGTATATAAAATTATATTATTTTAATTTTAAGTATTTAAAAAAACGCACTCGAATTTGAACTAATTTGCATAAGAAAAAGTTCTACTTTAGACAATTTGAAAAAGCATTTTTGGAAAATGGGTTGGTTCCGTTAAGTGCGAAATTTTGTTTTACGATCGAAAGATGAAAATTCTCTTGATAGATTTTTTAGCAGCGAAATGACATTTCGAACTTGACAAATTGTGAAATCTAAAAATGTCTTTTTAGGTCGAAGCGGGATATAACAGACGAAAAGAAAGCTCATTTTTGCCCATCGATTTAGTTATAAAAAATGATAGTAAGATATTTTCATCAAAATAATTTGAAAAATATTCTTGCCTATAAGAAATGTCTCAGTTACGCATCCCTGTCAAATAATAATATCATGTAAAATTACAGGATTTAAATCTATTTTCTTAAATATCAAGCTCCGATATATCTTCACCCACATTTGTTTTCTTAATTTAAAATATATAAAAGCAGATTGGGAAGTGATATATATATATATATATATATTTTATTATCAGATTCTTTCATTCATAATCGATATAACGACGTCACTTCCGTGGTATTTTTCTTCTTCTATTTTTAATCCATTCACTTAAAGAATTTGGCGAATCATAAAATGTGCTCTTCTCGACCACATTCTTGCTAAATCATTCCATTAACGCTCCCGTCACGCTCAGGTGTATATCGAAAGATGCGACAACTCATCCCACCCTTCTAGAAAGCAGTTGTCGTGTAGGCTGTCACCCGGAGTCTTGTCTCAGTAAATCGTCGTCTACCTCACAGTCCATGCAAATCTCGTTCGGCCCCAACGCTGGAATTCCATTTGGCCAGCCAGTCCCTTAATGGGAGGAACATTGAATTCCATTAGACTAATTACCATACAAAGAGCATAGCCATGTTCAGGCGGCTCTGTCGCCATTCTCACTGCTGGTTAAGTGACAATGTTGGATCAAGACTATGTACACAGAAGGTCCATTTATGGATTGTCTTCTTTTACCGTCTCTCCTCCGTTCCTACTGAGAGTTAACCAACGTGTCGTATATTCCCCACTTGGGCTTCTATATATCGCTGCCATAATGAAAGATGTCAGCATTACTTTGATCAGTAGAGATCTCTAGTAAATAAAATTAAAGATATACTATAACGCTGTGAGTTTTTACTAAATATTTCATTAGAAAATTCTCATTTTTTGCTTAATTATCTTTACACGAATAATTAATTTTATACTTTTTTTATTTTAAAAGTCTCATATATGAATTTATAATCTATTTTTATCGCATTTAGATCGAAAAGTGTAATTTAGGTGCGCATTAATTCATTTGTTTCACTTAAAATTCTATACTAAATTTTGATTTTACATGCCACTCACGTGTAAGAAATTATAAGACTTTTTAATTATGTTCAAGTCATAAATTTTACTCTAAATAAATATAAAATTTCCTGAAAAATTAGGCAAATTTCGTTATTCGAAAGCATTCCATCTTCAACTCCGTCAGTAATAGATAAAAATTTATCCGTTTCCATTGCAAAATTTACATCACGTAAGATGAATTTTGACTTCACTTTCTACATATATTTATGCAATTCTCTTTCACTTTATTTTTATTTTTCTTGTAACATTCTAAGAGAAAAATATCCAAAATAGCTTGTACGTGTTTACAGATTTCGCGAAATTTAAATTTATTTCTTTTAAAACTATCGAGTCATAAACTATGTATGAAGGTTATCTGACAGAAGCGTGAAGTTGTCAAGAGTTATTTGCAAATAAATAATGTAATGTTAAAAACTGAATACGATTTTTTGCGAAAAAATTCTTTCAGTTTAAATATATATCTATATATTTCTACATGACACAAGTCGCCATCTAGTGGATAATTGTAGAAACAACTCTAATAAATCATGTAATTTTTTAAAATATTTATTTAAATTAACATGCTTAAATTTAAAGGAAATTGTTTTAAAATAAATATTTTGATTGATATCTGACGTTTCTGGATTTTTAATATAATTAAAGAGCACGCCCAAAGTATCTACAGATGTAAAAAAACCTAGCTTTTTTTAACGGAAAAAGGTATTTTTAAAATAATTATTTATGCATAATTGAATTGATAAAGTTCAATTTTGATACAACCAAAAATAAAATTATTGCATTTTTTTATTTTAAAAAGTAATTAATTTGAGTAGAACATATTAAAGCGCGTTTTAGAGGAAGTCGAACCGGAAGTTGTATTATTTTTTCACGTAAAGCAACGCATACGACGTCATACACATTTGACGTAGTCATGACGTCACTGTAGCGAAGAAGTGTTAACTTATTTTACACTAGAAAGAAATAATTTAAATTGTTCGATGCGCTGACTTAAAATGATTATTTTTTATATATATATACAGTATTATATATAAGAAAACCCTAAATTATTATTATTCTTTGTTTACGGAAACACTCAACAGATGGCGAGAGGAGAATTGTAGACGTTTTAAATTAAAAAAAAAAAAAAAAATTGTTTTTAATAGGATATTTCATTAGATAAATGCGTTGGGTTATAATATAATGGAAGAAAAAAGGGGGAAAAATTAATGAGAAAAACTGGATATTGGAAAGTTTTTGTCAGTAATTTCCGATTAAAGGTTTAGACAAAAATGTTTCAATTTACTTTGTCAAAAATCTATTTCTCTTCAACTAACAAACAGAAGCTATTAATTTGAGGAAATGGAGTAGTAACAGATCGATCTCATTGTAAACAGTAGCGTTCTTGTCTCGCTGTCCGATCTGTTTGCCACACAAAATAAAAGAGATGGTGAAAGGTCCCTATTGGGTGCGAAACAATGAGTGCAGATAGAGCGAGGTCAAAAGAAAGCTTAATTTACTAAGTGCATTCTTCTCTTTAGGTGTTGATATTGGGAATGCTTTTAGAAGTCGAGGTTTCAAGAACAACATTCGATTCCGAACGGAAATTGCTAAAACGAGTCGTCCACAGTTGGCTTATATAGATTAATTTGCTTTGCTATTAGACTGAAATGAAATCTCCCTTTTAAGAAATTCAGTGAAATTAATCCCATATGTTTGTTCAAAGTCGTTTTTTATCCCATGTGACAGCTGATGTTTACTTTATCCCCCCTCGTTGCTACTGTTTGCACTTATTTTCCCGTCTCTGGAAGAGTTTTCGATAGAGCTTCTTTGTAAAATTTATGATTTTTCACTATATAAAACAATTTCATTTCTAATATCGACCTAAGAGAACCATTGGGTATATGCATGTAACTTAAATATTTCAGCTACAAATTAAATTTTTTTATGCTTCGAGAGATTTAAAATATACAAACTGATTTTTATCTTCGCGGATTTTTCAATTTACAACTTCAATTTTAAATTTTTACTGTTTTTAATCTATTATCCAATCGTAAATTACTTAACGTGTGAGGTAAACATTTATTTACACTAAATTAAAATTAAATTAATCTTAATTTACGTGAATTTTTGTCATTTTTGTTTTATTAGTTTCCTATAGAGTTAAGAGAAGTTTTAAATAGACCTACAATAAATTCGTACAAAATATTGAAGACTAAATTCGAACAAAAGCCCAGTTAAGTGAATCAGGCTAGAAAGAAACCATAAAAAGGAATAGAATCTACGCAGTGAGCAATTGGTCATGTATAAAAGTTTCTTTATTCATCGTCAGAGAATCATCTTTTCTTCCATTCTTCTTAGAGAAGCGAGTATAAATACAATAACTTTTCTCTTTTTTTATTCTATTTTCCTTTTACCTTTTTCTTTCTTACCAGTGAAAAGTTTAGCAGAACAGAGATACGTCAGCTGTCAAATCCGTCTGTCCTGGCTTCGGAGTTGGATATGGGACCCCTAACTGATGGGACTTTAATGCTACCTGTCTTCTCCGTGTGGGGAAGTCCTATCCTCTAGCAAGGGGCTAGCACCTGCCGCTTGGGAGTTTAACTACCCCCATTTCAGCCGTCATTTCCATGATCTGCGGAATGGTAATGGGTATTTAATGGTGTCCGTCTGGTTGTGCTTGGTTCTGCTTACAAATTAAAATTTCATTTCTCTTACACTAGAAACTCAATATGAATATTTTGCCGTGTTATAAAAAAGGAAATATAGTAAAAAAACAAAAAAAACTTGGGAGTTTAATTGATCTATGCCATTAGCATATTTTAACAAAATTTTTTCCATTCTTCTTTCACTGCTCTAGCTTCAATTAATTCGCAAAAATCTGTGACCTGATGTCCCATGCGATGCCATTAGAGTAGGCCTATTATAATTCTACCACAGAATCGATAGAGATTAAGTTTTGTGCAACGATTCCCCTTGTGACTGAGAGAAACGAAGAACTTCGGGGTGAAGAATATTTTATTTTAAGCCCCAGGTAATTAGTATTATACCTTTGGGAACTCGGTTGCTATTCAACCCGAAATCTCGACAAGCGGGCATTCTCTGGCCCCGATGGTCCAATAAAAACTACGTTAAGTGCACCAATTAACAGACCACAAATCCTTAAACAACAATCGTTCCTGTCTAACTTAATGGCAATACAGTTTGTCAAGGAAGAATCTTATCTTACCGTTCTTTGCTCTCTCACCTTTGTTTTTCTTCCTACTTTGTTTGCAATTTTTACTTTTGTTGGTCTCGAAATTAACTTGAAACGCTTTTATATAGATCTAAATAATCCATACGCTGTATATTTCACAAAAGAAACCATTTTCTCCCCTCTCTTCTTCTTTCATCGTGAACTAACTAAATAATTGCGTTCGAAACAAACTTATGTATTTCATATCACGTGAATATTGAAACGTACAATTTTTCAAGCGCACGAAATAATATCAATCATGTCGTTCGCACGTGAACGAATTTCAATACTCGGCTATCTATATAAATATGTGGATG
The DNA here is from genome assembly GCF_000671375.1 of Centruroides sculpturatus. Lineage (NCBI taxonomy): Eukaryota > Metazoa > Arthropoda > Arachnida > Scorpiones > Buthidae > Centruroides > Centruroides sculpturatus. The sequence goes on from NW_019385803.1 coordinate 416,534, forward strand.
TATGTTTGTGTGTGTGAGTGTAAATTTTTGTCACCATGTGTTAGTCACGATCAATTGATTTAAAAAATATTTTTTGAATTGAAAAATAATTTATTCTACTATGTGCATTGGATGCCTTCAGCCCTGTGGCCACTAAGAAAGCGTTTTTTACCAGGCCTGTCTTGGGTTTAGCGATATCCCAATGGGGGGACAGGACCTGACCACCCTCCCAAAAAATAATTTTCCTCCCCTCTTTTCATCCTTCTAGATTCGATCCCATATCCTAATGTGGTAAACTGACACCGCCCCGAACATCCGGCCGGCACTATTTATATATTAAAAACACTTATATTTATACAGAATATCTTCAGATAAAATGTATAAATAATATTTATTTTAAAAAATTTATTTTAATAATAAATTTTTAATGTAATTTTAAACTTTTAGCTTTTTTTTTTATTTTTCGAACAAAAGCGTATAAAATTAATTTATTAAAAATTAGAATTCATACTGACTAACTCTAGATTTACTAAACACAAAAAAGTAAAATAGTAATAATAATAATAATAATAATAAGTAAAAAGTAAAGAATTGATTAAGGAGAAATCACGACTCGAGGCTATAAATAACTATTTGGAAATTCGTTCTACAACCCATACGACGTCAGTCAAACAAAATTTTGTCTCAATAACATCTTCTTGTCACGTCGTAAAGATAAAATAATTTCTAAGCACGAGTCTACAGTTTGAAAGTTGATCAGATCATAAGATGACGAAATAGAGATCATCTTTGAATTTTTCTTTTCTTTTACTTTTTATATTAGAAGTAATCTATGAGCTTTTTCATTGAATTAAATTCGACTGATTCTTTATATAATGTTTACATATAAAAAAAAAAAATATGAACTAAACCAATAAAGTATTGTTATTTGTTGGAATTTTTCAGTCGACTAGGAGGATTTCTTCCAAATTTTTTTTATTCACTTTTTGTATGTTCTTCAGGCTGAAAATTTTGTATTCCTTGCATATTACTACATATATTTTATGAAGAAAGTTTTGCTATTTGATTTCTTTTCCTGAATTCATTTTATAAATCTTAGTTGACGATTCGTTGAATTTTATGGTGACATATATTTATATATTTTTTGAAACTAGTGAATAGACTCTAAAATTCGAGAAATGAATAAACTTAACTACAAATTTATATAACTCGTTGTGTTAATTTGTGGCTACAAAATGGCCGAATAACGCAATGAGTTACATGTTCTTGTGTCCGGATAGTGTAATTATACTGTACTTTAAAATATTAATTATCATATTTATCTAATAATATATTTATTGTAAAGTGTAAATAATAATAAATCTAATGATTATTTATTGATAACTAGATATTAAAGTAAATTATTATGTGGAAATGATTATAATGAAAGTGCGAGTAGTGAAGACATAAAATAGATTTAGTTGCAAGTAGTTATATCCAATTGCAGTGTTAAATTTAGGTTATGAGGCCATAAGCACTTGTTTATATAAATTTTTTTATAATGTAAAGTCTATATCATACGATACTTGATATTAAACAAGGTCTATAATCCTAGCTGATACTGGATTCTGAGAACTGGACTAAGATGAGGTATCAATAAGCATGTATTTCTGTATTTTCGCCTAGATTGCGTACACTTAAAAACATTACTGTCCAAATCTACAGGCTGAATAAATAGTTTAATCTAGCCCAGTGTTTCTCAACCTCTAACGAATTGTCGCCCCCTTCAACGTAATATCGTCCCCTTCAATAAAACCGTTACGTAGTATCGCCCCCTTAACTACAAAATTCCGATGCCGAGGGACAAGGCTAATGCTAAATTCGTACTGCATTGAATAGACTAGTGACTAGTATAACGTTATTTGTTTAATTATTGTACAATATAACGAATAAAATATCTAATTATTCTTAATATAATGTTTTACTATATCGTCTAGAAAATTGTTTTTCGCCCCCAAAATATAAATTGTTGCTAATCGCCCCTTGAACATGGAAAAACGCCCACATGGGGACGATATCACCCCCGTTGAGAAACACTGATCTAGCCTAATATAATATATTCATTTTTCAAAAATTTTATTATAAATTCTCAGATAAAAGAATGAATAAAATGTGAACTACCTTAAAAAACACGAGAATTCGTATTTTATAGTATGGGAAATATATTTTTAAAGAATTAAAACAAAAAGGTTCTTTAAGATAATTATCGGTTAATAGAGTACTGTACTGTTACTAGTTACAATTCTGAAATCATTTGTTTAATAATAATTTGCGTGAAAGGATGCTGAAGACCACCTTAATAAAAGAATTTTACTAAATTTATATCTCGTATTTTACTAAGATTTTAGTAAATAAAATTAAAACACGGAATATATATTCGTTTTTAAAATTCGTTTATAATTTTGGATAAAGTAAATTAGCTTTTATTGCTTATTTGGAACTTTTATGGTACCCATTTCTTATTTTAAATGCCAACATTAATAATTTTAATAATTTGTTTAGATTATTTAATTCTATATTATATCTCTGATTAAATTTTAAAATGTATAACAATATAATTTAAAATTCATTACAGGTATTGAATTTATTGAATAAACTATTACTGAAATTTTTGCATATATGTCACTCAATTAAACATCTTTATAGCCATATTTTGCATATGTTACTGCTTTTGTGATTTATTTTGTGCTGATAATAACTAAAATTAAATAAATAATTTCATTTATTAGAAGTTCTTTCTGGGCAACATTAAATCAGGAAGAAAGTTTTTATAAAATATAAATACAATTCATAGAAATGTAAGACTTTATAAAATCATTTATCTGCAATATAAACAAACTTAAATATGTTATCAAATTAAATGCTTAAATAAGCTAAAAATATTGACATTTTGTTGAGTATGTTGAATAAAAACCTTTAGGAGAAATATTAGGAATAATTTAACATAAAACTAGTTGAAAAATTTATTGATTTGGGCAGTCTATTAATTACGCCTATAGTTTAATGAAGGAGGAGGAAGATCGTGAAAACTACATCACTATAGCACGATGGAAAGGCAGAGAGAGGGTCGAGGCATTGTCTACGTTTTTTTTTTGGTGGGTATTAGTGACTTGTTTTTTTAGTGGTATTAGTAGCATACGAATTTTTTAATATACCTACTTACGAATACTAATCGTGTGAATAAACTATCAATTAGAAAATACTTGAAAAACTTTTCAGTTCTTCATGTATTTTCTCCCTAACATTGAAGCATTTTCTTCGATATCAGAAGGGTCCATGAACTGTTGTACAGGCGTAATTAAAGGGAGAGAGTTTGCCAAAAGTACTTTGTACTGTACATAACAAGGTGACGGGGGACAAAAGTGGTTTAAGAACTGTAAGTGTAAATAATGGACGGCTCCTATATAGTAAGCATAGCGAAAGGACATAAAAAATTATATTCTTGTATTGAAAATTTATTAAGAAATATGCTTAAATTTAATAAACTAAGATACAGTTATTTCTTGATTTTTTTATTAGTTTGTCAGTTTATTGAATGGAAAATATTTTAGAATTTTCAGAAAAAAATTCATTAAAACAACCGTAATTAAAAGTAAACTGTATATCAACTAACCATCTACCATTTTAGAAAATATCAGAAAATTTTAATTTGAAAAAATAAAGAAAAAAGTTTATAATACGAAACATTGAATTAATTTTGTTAAAAATAAACAAATTCTTAAATGGCTTAAGTCTTATTTACGTAAATATTTATTTATTTTGAAATTAAATTATTAAAGAGAAAATGAAAAAAGAAAAGATTAAAGACAATTATAATGTTTACTTTCTACGAAATGTATTTTCTATGAATAAATTATTACACGACTTTGATTTCATGAGAATCAAGACAATTTATCATATTAATTATCGAAATTAATATTAAAAAAATAAGAAAATTGTCTACTTTTATTCGGGAAGAGCGTCTAAAATATATTTTAAAAAATTTCACAAATTTTATTTGCAATATTTAAATAGAATTAAATATGGTAAGAAACATATTTAAATGTAAAAATAAATTTAAATAAATGATAAATTAATATCATTTTTATTCATTTCATTTTATTAAAAAAAAAAATATATCTTTTACTTCAAAGGTTTTGATGTCATGATAGATCTTTCTTTAATCTTACGATATTTTTGAAAGGTGGTCAATTTGTCCTTTTGAAAGAAAATTCTATTACTCATTTTTTCTTAGATCTAAAGCTTAACTTTTATCCTAACTGGATAATTCAATATTGGATTCCTATCATGATATTTGTTTATATTTTGATAAAACAAAGTGGTAAGCATCTAAAATAACAACAAAGGATTTCCACTGGATGCTGAGAAGTTTATCTTTGATAAGATTATTCTGTGATTTCATTTACACTAGTTTTTTTCTACTTAATATCCTACTGATTTTCTACTGCTTCTATATTATTTTGCTATAGGATAATTGAAAATATTTTTCACAGACGATTCTATTTAATAATTTATTTCTTGATTAACTTTCAGAATTTCTTATTGTTTTCATACAAACCGTAGAAAAACATATGTAGGCTATGATTTATTTTTCATAAATCTATATTGTACTCATTTTTTTTTCCTTTTTCGATTTCATTTTCTAGTTTGAATACATTCTAGGAAAAAATATAATAAAAAATAATCATATATGTTTTTATATTTTAAATTATTTTTAAAACCATTTTATAAAACCTGTTAAATATCAAATTAAAAGAAAATAAAGATGGAAACTTTCAAAAGAAATATATTTAACCATGGAAAAAATTGCATTTGATTTTGATAAAGAGAAAATTTCCAAACGTTTTGTTGCTCTTTAGAATGCTCTGCACGAATACAAAAGAAATGTGGGGAATGGAATAGGAGATGGAATTATATATATATATAGCTTATATAGAAAAGAAACCCTTACCTTTCTCTATATATTCACATCCCTTTAAACTCTCTTTAGATCCGTGGCTGTTTGACAAACGACGTTTCACACACTTCTTTTTCCCTCAACTACTTTTCCGCACTATCTCTCACACCATAGTCTTTTATTCCAAACACTGTGAAGATCTCGATTCAAAAACATTCCTTTTGACTTTCATGACTTCAGAATATATAACATCTGGCATCTAGTTCAATTCTTTCCACTTTTCGATTTAGTGATCACATAGCGCGCTTCTTCTCTAAACATTTTTTTACTTTTCCCTTCATAACCAAATGAATATATTTTGGTTAATATCTAATGTCTTTCCGAACAGTTATTCTGTATAAATATTTTATACATTTATATATAAATTTAATTATATAAATAAAAGTAAACAGAATTTTCTTAAGGAAATTCTCTTCAAGAATTCTAAGTTCAAAATAAAATTTATATATATTTTTGGAAAAACAAGCTCCATTTTGAAAGTAATTTTGGTCTAAGAAAGTTAACCTCCAAAATATGGAGTTAAATTACTTGACTATTCTCATAAGAAGTTAATTAATGGACGATTATTATTTACTAAATGTATTTTGGATAATTTTAGATTATAAAATATTTAATTTGCTTCTTAATAAATATAAATTTAGTTTCTAGAGATCAAATGAATGCTGATTTCTTCCTGAAAACATCAACGAATTGATCTAGTTGTAGTCTTAAAGAATACGTACCAATTTAGAATGGAGAAGGAGAATTTACATTAAAAGAATCTAAAACTGGTTAAAACTAGATTCTTTATATACAAATAAGATTCAAAGTTAATTAATTTCTAGTCTATTTACTTAGTCTTCGCAGAACTTAACGATAAAGATAGAAATTTTGAAGTATTGACAGTTACTTGACATACTTTAAGCTATGTAGGATATAAATAAATGCTTGAAAATAAATTACTGTACAGTATTATAAAATTACATTTTAATTTAAATATATTTTCGATATAAATAGTTTGTTTTATGGCATTAAAAATTATAGTGATTAAAAAGTAAATAAATAGAAAACAATCATTTATAAAAATGATTATTTCTAACGTCATTCAGCGATTATTCACTTATCAAATTATAGGGGAGAAGATAACCGAAACATGAATATTTACTAAGTTGCATTTCCCGTCACCAGGTGTCGTAGGATCAGTGGAAGGTCCGAGTGTGTATTTCGATATCTTGGCTTTGGATCTGAGCACGATCTGGCCTTTCTCGCTACGTAATCATCAGAGTTACCCAGGGGATCCATTAAATGAAGGAGCTTGATGGACACTGTAATTATCTCTTCTGGTTTGGGATCACTTTTGATCCATCGGTTGGTCGCACGACACGAGCAGTCTACCCTAATCAAAACTTTACCCCAGCCACATTCTGCAAAGGTCTCTTGTCAGGCGTCGCCCCAAGCAGTTTCCAAGTGTTGGGATTTCGAATTCAGCAGAACCCGACGCGAGTTTGTAATCAGTTAGAAGTTGACACAGTTATGGCTTGGGAATAGGCGATTATGGGCTGTGAGCTGTACCTAAGTTTGGTAGTTAAGCGTAATCGTTTTGTAATATTTAATGGTTGGTTTGGGAGACATAAGAGAAAAATGGAATGAAATTATACAATTTTTATTGTTTGCCAGGCATTTCTCTTCTAAACTTGGGCATTGAGCCGCTTTAATGAGAAAATTGCCCTTTATTATAATAATACTAGCTTGCAGACACTTAAAATAGTTAACTTACAAACATTTTTCAGATCAAATATTCAACTAGTCCATATTTTCTTGCCGTTTTACGGGTTGACCAGCATTTTTAAAGCTCCGAAAATTCATTTTAGCGAGTTGATTGATATTTTTCCAAATTTATTAATTTTAATTAATTTTTCAAAAATACTAAAAATGTATCGAATGACTTCTTAAAATTATTTCTATTGAAATTTCGAAAGGAAAATCCAAATTTAATACCTAAAATAGCATTAAACGCATTAAAAAATTTGGCATAAATTTACTGAAGAGATAACGATCAAGTTAACTCTTTTAAAACTGCATAAATTCATCGCATAATTATGTAAAATAATTACAACTTTCCTCACGTTTTAATTAATTTTAAGCAATAAATCAACATTCTAATTATATTTAAAATCGGATTGATAAGCGCTCGAAAATTGTTAATATATATTCGTATTTGAAGATCGTGGATAGAATAAAAATTTATCCTCATATAGAAATGTATATTTTATTCAAAGGTTTTGATGTCATGATAGATCTTTCTTTAATCTTACGATATTTTTGAAAGGTGGTCAATTTGTCCTTTTGAAAGAAAATTCTATTACTCATTTTTTCTTAGATCTAAAGCTTAACTTTTATCCTAACTGGATAATTCAATATTGGATTCCTATCATGATATTTGTTTATATTTTGATAAAACAAAGTGGTAAGCATCTAAAATAACAACAAAGGATTTCCACTGGATGCTGAGAAGTTTATCTTTGATAAGATTATTCTGTGATTTCATTTACACTAGTTTTTTTCTACTTAATATCCTACTGATTTTCTACTGCTTCTATATTATTTTGCTATAGGATAATTGAAAATATTTTTCACAGACGATTCTATTTAATAATTTATTTCTTGATTAACTTTCAGAATTTCTTATTGTTTTCATACAAACCGTAGAAAAACATATGTAGGCTATGATTTATTTTTCATAAATCTATATTGTACTCATTTTTTTTTCCTTTTTCGATTTCATTTTCTAGTTTGAATACATTCTAGGAAAAAATATAATAAAAAATAATCATATATGTTTTTATATTTTAAATTATTTTTAAAACCATTTTATAAAACCTGTTAAATATCAAATTAAAAGAAAATAAAGATGGAAACTTTCAAAAGAAATATATTTAACCATGGAAAAAATTGCATTTGATTTTGATAAAGAGAAAATTTCCAAACGTTTTGTTGCTCTTTAGAATGCTCTGCACGAATACAAAAGAAATGTGGGGAATGGAATAGGAGATGGAATTATATATATATATAGCTTATATAGAAAAGAAACCCTTACCTTTCTCTATATATTCACATCCCTTTAAACTCTCTTTAGATCCGTGGCTGTTTGACAAACGACGTTTCACACACTTCTTTTTCCCTCAACTACTTTTCCGCACTATCTCTCACACCATAGTCTTTTATTCCAAACACTGTGAAGATCTCGATTCAAAAACATTCCTTTTGACTTTCATGACTTCAGAATATATAACATCTGGCATCTAGTTCAATTCTTTCCACTTTTCGATTTAGTGATCACATAGCGCGCTTCTTCTCTAAACATTTTTTTACTTTTCCCTTCATAACCAAATGAATATATTTTGGTTAATATCTAATGTCTTTCCGAACAGTTATTCTGTATAAATATTTTATACATTTATATATAAATTTAATTATATAAATAAAAGTAAACAGAATTTTCTTAAGGAAATTCTCTTCAAGAATTCTAAGTTCAAAATAAAATTTATATATATTTTTGGAAAAACAAGCTCCATTTTGAAAGTAATTTTGGTCTAAGAAAGTTAACCTCCAAAATATGGAGTTAAATTACTTGACTATTCTCATAAGAAGTTAATTAATGGACGATTATTATTTACTAAATGTATTTTGGATAATTTTAGATTATAAAATATTTAATTTGCTTCTTAATAAATATAAATTTAGTTTCTAGAGATCAAATGAATGCTGATTTCTTCCTGAAAACATCAACGAATTGATCTAGTTGTAGTCTTAAAGAATACGTACCAATTTAGAATGGAGAAGGAGAATTTACATTAAAAGAATCTAAAACTGGTTAAAACTAGATTCTTTATATACAAATAAGATTCAAAGTTAATTAATTTCTAGTCTATTTACTTAGTCTTCGCAGAACTTAACGATAAAGATAGAAATTTTGAAGTATTGACAGTTACTTGACATACTTTAAGCTATGTAGGATATAAATAAATGCTTGAAAATAAATTACTGTACAGTATTATAAAATTACATTTTAATTTAAATATATTTTCGATATAAATAGTTTGTTTTATGGCATTAAAAATTATAGTGATTAAAAAGTAAATAAATAGAAAACAATCATTTATAAAAATGATTATTTCTAACGTCATTCAGCGATTATTCACTTATCAAATTATAGGGGAGAAGATAACCGAAACATGAATATTTACTAAGTTGCATTTCCCGTCACCAGGTGTCGTAGGATCAGTGGAAGGTCCGAGTGTGTATTTCGATATCTTGGCTTTGGATCTGAGCACGATCTGGCCTTTCTCGCTACGTAATCATCAGAGTTACCCAGGGGATCCATTAAATGAAGGAGCTTGATGGACACTGTAATTATCTCTTCTGGTTTGGGATCACTTTTGATCCATCGGTTGGTCGCACGACACGAGCAGTCTACCCTAATCAAAACTTTACCCCAGCCACATTCTGCAAAGGTCTCTTGTCAGGCGTCGCCCCAAGCAGTTTCCAAGTGTTGGGATTTCGAATTCAGCAGAACCCGACGCGAGTTTGTAATCAGTTAGAAGTTGACACAGTTATGGCTTGGGAATAGGCGATTATGGGCTGTGAGCTGTACCTAAGTTTGGTAGTTAAGCGTAATCGTTTTGTAATATTTAATGGTTGGTTTGGGAGACATAAGAGAAAAATGGAATGAAATTATACAATTTTTATTGTTTGCCAGGCATTTCTCTTCTAAACTTGGGCATTGAGCCGCTTTAATGAGAAAATTGCCCTTTATTATAATAATACTAGCTTGCAGACACTTAAAATAGTTAACTTACAAACATTTTTCAGATCAAATATTCAACTAGTCCATATTTTCTTGCCGTTTTACGGGTTGACCAGCATTTTTAAAGCTCCGAAAATTCATTTTAGCGAGTTGATTGATATTTTTCCAAATTTATTAATTTTAATTAATTTTTCAAAAATACTAAAAATGTATCGAATGACTTCTTAAAATTATTTCTATTGAAATTTCGAAAGGAAAATCCAAATTTAATACCTAAAATAGCATTAAACGCATTAAAAAATTTGGCATAAATTTACTGAAGAGATAACGATCAAGTTAACTCTTTTAAAACTGCATAAATTCATCGCATAATTATGTAAAATAATTACAACTTTCCTCACGTTTTAATTAATTTTAAGCAATAAATCAACATTCTAATTATATTTAAAATCGGATTGATAAGCGCTCGAAAATTGTTAATATATATTCGTATTTGAAGATCGTGGATAGAATAAAAATTTATCCTCATATAGAAATGTATATTTTAAAGGATATTCGATTGGAAAATCACATTAAATTTTCTTCTTCGTTTTTTTTTTTTTTTTTTAACATAAAGAGATTAACATTAAATAAATTATTAAGAAACTAGGCGTAAATTCTTAACGCAAGATGACGGACGAAACCCATTAGCGATGTTTCAAATAAAAGTCGACGAATGGTAGAAAGCGCAATTTGTGTGCTATTTTTAGCAGCAAAGATACTCTCCAGTGAGGAAGAATTGGTTTTTCTGGGGAGACAAGTGTCCATTCGACATATTCAGCCATCAGCCATCAGCGGTCAATACTAAAGTTACCCATCTTGACCCGAGTGTCATGCTTTATCTATAGATGATCGATTCTTTCTATTACATCGAACACCACATTATTTCTACTCCCCTATACCTAATTCGTGTGATTTTTCTTCTTTACGGTGATTAGATAATTTAATTTAATTTCAGAAAAAGAAAATAGTTTGATAAATTCTTCAATTGGTGGCAAATATCTTAAATCATTAAATAAAAATAAAAGTATTTAACAACGTTAACTGCACTAAAAATCATACTAACTGCAACCATTTCGCCAGTGATGGGAATCAAGAAAAAAAAAAATTAAAAGAGAATAACGTTTTTAAGAATGGAGTAATGAAGGAAAATGGAAGTTTTGTCGCTAATTCAATCATATTGCTGTCAAGAAATATTTTATTTTAAAGAAAAGATGGCGGAATGCTAACATCGAGTGTCGTTACTATGGCGATGTTAATTTTTCTCATTAATCACTTTACACACAAAAATAGAAATGGAGAATGGGTTTAAAGGAAATAAAAAAAAAATAGAAAGAGATTCGCCGGAAAAATTGAGCTAATTATTTTAATCTTTTTCCTGATTTTCTCATCCATTTCTGAAGAAAACATTCTGGTTGAGAGAGTCTAAACCACGAGGTTTGACGTGTAATGGATTCGTAATTTGCACACGGATTATAAGTGCGAATTCTGTATTTATCACTTAAATAGCCTATCCTATTTAAGCTTAAATAGGATAGTTTATAATTTTGCTAGTTTCCTTATTTAATGAATAAACGAAGGCTGAACCAGAAAAATTAGTTATGGGTGAGCATTGTCAACAAATACTAACCATTGAAAGCATGCTTTAAAACTTTAACAGAAAATTTAATATAGTTTTATATTAATTTTAATCAGATTTTGTATATGTATATATATTTTTTATTCTGTACTAATATATATTAGAAAGTCATCTTGTCTAGTAGATTTATCTTTCTGAACAGATATAGGCTTATATATACTGTATATATACATTTAAGTATACATGAAGGAATTAAATTATTTATGAAAATTTTTTAATAAAAAATGCTATTTTTATATAAAATATTCAATTAAATTTTTTGTTGAATTTATAAATTTTTTTAATATCTTAAAATGCAACTAAATCCTTTTATTTTAAGTTAATATGGAAAGATAATAAGCAATTAATCTGTATTAAAAAGCTTTTAACTTTTTTTAAAGTAAATAACTACTCGAGTTAATCAATAAATGATTTTATTTAAAAATCTTTTTTTAAAAAACCAATTTTAAAAAGTTTTTCTTTCAATCATAGAAAGGAATTTAAAAAAAATTTAAGAATTGAATTGTTTGCCAACTGAATCAAAGATTTAAAAAGTTAATGCACGATAAATAAATGATTTCATAATCATTTATAAAATTGTTACTTCACTAATATATTTATTTTTTTCTTTTAATTGAAATTATTAAATGCCATTATTAATTTACAATATAAAAAATTTAATTATACATTCAAACTTTTGAATATTTTCTATTAAAAGAAGGTTAGATTATAATGAAGAATCTGCGTATTAAAATTGTAAAAAATAATTTTTTATTAATTAAAAAAAAAAGCTAAAAATTTTAACTGAAAACAACCATAAACGCCAAGAGAATTTATCTCTTGGAGAACCTTACGGCATTTACGCGAGTGAAATATAAATATGTTTTATTGTTAAAACAAAAGCGGTAATAATAAGTAATTACGATACTTTTTGAACCCGAGTAGAAGGTGGAAAGAAGGGGGAAGGAAAAAAAAAGAAGTCCACCAAGGGACTAGTTCGTTTAACACACCAAAGATCGACTAGTCTCAAAGATGTGGCGGGAAATTGGCTAATGCTGAGAAGGCGACCAGCGTGAAATTGCCTCCCTGTATGCAAGTGAGTGGGAAAAAATCTCACCCCTCCTTGGCTGGGGTCGAAGGATGGGTTGAGTGGTAATTACTCGACTAACGTTGACATTTTTCCTGCCTTCAACTTGACACTTGTCGATGCGACTTCAAATGGAATATTGAGAAGAAGTCAACTTCCGCCGATATGATTTCGTTTTTTTTAATTATTTTTTTAATCGCTAACGCTTCATAAATAACTCCGGGGTGTTAAAACAATGGAAGCTAATTAATACGCCAAATTTTTAATTACGCAAAGTAACGGATCGAAACTTTTCTTTCTTTTTTTCCTCCTCGTTCTTATAAGTGACAAAGATCGTGTTAATTCGAAGAGCATGCCTACAGAATAACGAATTTCTCGAGTTGAGAATTTAAATATAATATTTTAATATGTTTCAAAATTAAAATAAATAAATCGGTATCTATAATTTCGATATTTAAAGAAACGAGAACGAGAAACGAGTTTAAACATGAAGAGATTAATTTAAAAATTATAAAATGATTTTTAATATTAATCGCTGTCCCGTTCCTCCTTCGAAATGCTGAATACTCTGGAATTTCTTCCAAAAAAGAATAGAGAAAATAATATCAACGTTTACGAGTCTTATATCCAAAATTTAAATAAACAATAAAATTTTTTACTGGTGCTGCGAATTAATGAGAAGGGGTCTGTTCGAAACTTCATCTTAATCAATAATATTATAGAAAAATTGGCTATTGAGCATCTCTATAAAGGACATATTCCTCTTACTGTTAGTACAATGATCTCAACTGAACAAAGATTGCCATTAAAATGATAAATAGAAATTGACAAACGAAAGTGATGGCTCAGTGAAGTCGGATATTCCAATTTCTTTCAGTAGGCCATCCGTTCTCAGGCCTTGAATGCAATTACTGTATTAAGTAAATGAGGAGAAAAGAAAATGCTTCCTAGAGGATGTACGTAGTTATTCTGACATCTCTAAATTGTCACTCTCGTTTGTAATATTATTGAATAATTTTTTCAGAAAAAGAAAAAGCCGAACCAAATTTACTAGGCTTAATATATTCACACAAAAATGCAATTATATTGAATATAATTACATTTAACTTAAAAGTTTTTCGGTATTAAAGTATAAAAAAGTCAGAAAATTATTGAAATAAATAATAATAAATAATCCGCGATTATTAAGTTATTTTTTTTTATCTAATAATATTTGAATGTTAAATTTAAAAAAAAAAATTATATGTACAGGACCTAAGAGGTGAGATGAATCGTACTTTCCACAAATGCAGAAGACCACTGTTCTCAAAAAGCCATAAAAATATATAAATAAAAATCAATATAATACATAAAAACCAGATTTTATATCCGTTGTCTAACTAAACTTTAATTTAGATCGCTTTCATATTATAATATTTTTTATAGAAAAGAGTAAATTTTGGTGTCTTGGGGCTTGATCTTGCTGATCTATTTGGTCTTATGTACAAAATTCTTAAATTCTGATAGAATTGATTCAATATTAAGTCGAATTAATTCTGTAAAATGCTATTTTATATGCATTTCTATCATCAAAAATTCATCTAGTCCGAATTTAATATATTTAAAAAATTTACACACTAATTCTAAATAGAATATGGCAAAATATCTACTTTAAAATACAAATAATTTATATATACAGTATATATATTACCTTAAAATAAAGTTAATCGCGGATAGTTTGATAATCTAATGGGTCGAGTCGACCAGATTTTTACCGTGCATTTATTTTGATCGAAGAATGTGAAAAAACAAGTGACGCGATACAAAACATTCATCGAGCTGAATTAAAAAAAAAGTTGCAAAATATTTCTAAATTTAACTTCAGGTTAAAAATCGAAAACGAAACGAGAAGAGTGTAGCTAATCAGGGAGAATTACAGTCAAGAAAAATTGCAATCTGACGCGTATCCAGTCAAGTCTTTCGCTATCAAGCTTCAGTTAGCGACAGAGCGAGTTAATTTTTCACTCCGTTGATTGATTAGTCTGTTCCAGCGGATGTTTATGTAGACTATAATTACTGGCTATCGGTTCGGCAATCTGTGTGTGTGTGTGTATGTGTTGTGCGCGCGCGCCTGTCTCTCCACTTCCGGGAGAGATTAATTTCATTGTTGAATTAATCAAACAGCCACACTAAATGGCTGATGCAAGTGGAGACCATCTCCCGACTATAATTGGTCCAGGAGATCGTCGCTTGTCCGCAGGGACGGTGATCCGGACGTTGCTATGGTAACTGCGCTTCTCCAATCTTACATTGCAAATAATGTCGTGTCAGTAATTCTAGCACAACCCGCTTTGTTTTATGGCCGAAACGTGTCTGAGAAAGATGTCGGATACGAAAAGAATTGCGTACGCTACCCCTTTTTTTCTGTTGGTTTTTTTCTTTCCTTTTATATTCTTCGGCTTTAAATCGTCCGAATTTCTCTTAAAATATGAGATTTTTACAATACGTTACGCATCATTCCGATTGTGGTTCACCATATGTTTACACTTCTTTGCCAATTTCCCGCCGCTTCTGTCTACTGATTGGTCGATTTTGCCATATTCTGTATACCGATTTCCTGGTGGTTCACCGGACGTTTAAGATCTTTATGTCGATTTCTTATCGTTAGAGTGTTGTCTGTCCCTCTGTAATATTAAGCAGGAGATCGGTGAGTCAGAAACTGCCATTTGCTATCAATCCGCTGCGGTTAGTATCTGTTAAAGGTTTTGCTCCGATTGTGATATGGGTAGAACCTTCATATATAATAGTGGATTAATAAAAAAAATACACACACACATATATAAAGCCATACTTGTGCCTAAAAATGCTAATTTTCATCAGTAAAACTCACCTTAACACATATTTTATTATTGGTTATCTGTCAGAGCTGTTGAAAATGTGTTTTGAAGCAAATTTATTATATATCTTAAGGCGTTATATATTAAATCATAACATTTTCTATATTTTATTGAGTCTTAATAGAGTTCTAAAGACAATTTAATAAACTAAAAAATACTTAGTAGCTGTTCGTTTCTTGAGAATGTCAAACTGTTTCCGCTAGAAAATAGACTAATTTTGTGCCAAAATCATATTTTTTAAAACCGTGTGCTGTAGGAAAAAAAATTTAAACATCAAATTTAATTAACTGTGCACTTAAATTTAAAACTTTAAAAACAACAGAAAAAAAATCACTATTTTTAAATTTATTATTCGGAATTACAAGACTACAAAACAGGTAAGAAGAAAATTTAGAAATGTCATTTTATAGTTTTGTAGCTTAAAATTCAAGAATATATCTAACTCCAAAATATTTAAATTGTTTAATTCAGTAAAATACAATAGCATGACGAATAAATTATCAAAAATCACTTAATCTAGTTGAGATCATCTTTATGTAACTCCAAGAATAAATTTCATATTCGTGATACTCTTTGACACTGTCTTAATATTTTAACAAATATTAATTTATTATTTTTAAAATTAAGGATCGGATTTAATGTTTATCCACAATAAAAAGAAATGAAAAGTTTTATCCGATAAGCTTAAATATTGGCAAAAACATTAAGATCCTCGTTAGAATCCTGGAGCTAGAGTCGCTCTTTTGGGATATCGATACGAAGACCACCTCGGAGCTATGACAATATTACATTAGAAAAATATGACAGGCCTAATTTAGTGAATATGCTACTCAATTGGAGTCGACACACACACATTTTTAGGAGTTCTAAGTCTGGAAAATACGAAAAAAAAGTACTTATTTCGGCCGTGTTACTGAAGTGGAAAGAAGAGTTCCTAATGATTGCAATAACTAAAATTTCGATTTAGTTTTAAAGGAATGGGCTACAATGTAATGGTAGTCGTTAGTAAAGGATTTGTGTATCCCTTTTTATAATTTAAAAATACAAAATATATTCAAAGTGTATACAAGAGATGTGAATGTAGTTTGAATTGTATAGCTTGCTTGCTTGTGATGATGGTCTTCTAAAGGGTTTATATGCCCCGTTATCAAAGGATATTCAAAAGGTTTATACACAAGAGCTATAGAAATCATTTGTATATGTCATTACATATAAGTAAAATTGTAAAGGAAGATATAAACTTAAGCAGGGCATTTGTATATCCGCTATATATGTAAATCCTTTATATAAAGGAGTATAAACCTTTTATACTTGTACACAGAATATACTGTGTTGATGGCCTTTTATAAAGGACAATCAGCATAGTATTGGTGTTACCTTATAAAGAAGTATATCATTGTGATGATGGTTCCTTAAAAAGAGGTATATAACCCCTTTATAAGGGTCCATCATCACAGTAAGTAAACAACATTCATATCTTCGATTGAGCTCATCAAAATATTAATTTTTGTTTAATTTAATAAAATCATTTTAATAAAACACAATTTTAATTTACAATATTCATTTATTATCCATTAAAATAAAATTTAAGTAACATATCAGACGACCATCATTAAAAACATTTACAATTCTTATAGCGCCATCTGGCGTGAATATTTTACATTATTTTAAAAATAAAATCAAAACTTTTTCATTTAGAAAAATTTATTATGTAAAGAAATATTTTAAATGTTTTAAAATAATATTATAAATTAAAATTTTATTATTTATATCAATTTAATATTAGTTAAAGTAATCATATTATTAAATTAAATTATGTCCGTTAATAGTTAATTCCAGAAAATTTTCTCTACTGATTGCATTTATATTATTATAATCTATCCTAATAAGAATTTTTAAATAATAAATGTAATTTCTAAATTATTTTTTATTATTATATTCGATGATACAATGATTCACGGAGAAATCACGCGACCATTAATAGTAATGAACAATCACGAGAACGATGCGAACGAGCTTAGTCTGTCACGTGACTGATTTTCCATTTTCCTATCTTGAATTTCCTTAAACACAGACTCTTAAAAAAAGCAATGAAAGGGGTGTCGATCATCTAGGCGATGATGGGGGAGAGCGATTTTCAATGTTAATTACTCTCCAGGACGGCGTTCTTTTGTTTCTGTAAAAGATTTCGACCGGTCACGAAATGTAATATTGGTTGTAGTTTTTGCATTGCAGACCGATCACGTGGCTTGCAACGTCAGGTGGCGGCATCCAACCTTTTTCGTCTCGGGCATTTGTTTAAACAGGCAAAGATTTGCGAACACAGGAAAGCTTTTAGTGTAAAAGCAGCCAAACACTACTGATTACAATAGGACCGGTTGAAACGATTGTTCCTTCCGTACAAGGGGCAGAAAGTGCCACTCTTAAAAGCAATTCTTCCACATCCGATGTAGTCACGTGACCCTGCGCATTTATTAAATACCTAATACTAACAACGTAATATTTTTCTTACTTAAAAACAAAAATCGGTTTCAATATCAATACGAAATTTTCAATTATTTAACATTAATATTCAACCCTTTTCTGAATTATAAATGATTATATTAACGCGAATTTAGTGTTTCGATACAATGCGGCGCGTTTTCTGTTAGAAGCGGATCACGTGACGGGACATACCTTCAATTATCGGCAGCCCTTTCAGTCTACTGTTGACGATTGTGGAAGGCGTCAGCTGAGTAAACGCCGGTTGCTAAGACTTCGTCAAATAAAATCAGACTAATGGAGTAACTGCAACCTTATTCTTCAGACGTGAACTAAGTTTAACGATCTCTCCAGAGGAAAACAAGATAAATTAATCAGTCACCTTAGTTAAGTAGCGCTACTTAGGTTCACGTGATTGCCGAGGTATTATTCGTAATCACGTGATCGAGAATAGATGGGAAGTCCCACTACTCAATATGTCGTCTTGTAAACTATATGCATCACACCATTAGTTGTCGCTAGTTTTCGCTAATAAATTACATTAACGCTTTTCTCTAAGGCTATCATTCAATTGTGTTGATTCTTTTATGACTCCGGGAGATTCGGGATTCGATTTCCAACTAATTCCAATCCTATAGGATGGTAAAAATTCAATAAAGTTTAAAAGTTTAGTCTTTAACTTGAAGCTAACCATTATAAAATTAGGCTTAGTTGGGTGAATTTTTCACTTTTTTTCCGGATTTAAATTGATGTCTATTCACTTTAATTAATTCAATAAATCGGATGAATTTAATCTAATCACTAAGTAATGATATAGTTTGATCGGTTTAAAGGTCATGTTACATTCTACTGCATGCATTCTATTCTCTACATGTTAATCCCGTGACTAAAAATAAGTTTTATGGTTAGACTGTGCTCAGGAACGTGTAACGAAATTAGCATTGCGTGAATTGAAATATCAATAGTTCGCGTGTTGATAAACATGTGATTATTCTCTGTGTGCTGCCGGCATCTTTATGTTAATTACCGATCATGTGACATGTCCGTTTAATGTGTATTTGTGGTTAACGATGATCGATAGATCATGCGATGTGATATTAACATTTCCGAAGATGACGTGGCCTGTTCTTTTATACGACATTATCCGGTTAAACGAGAATCACGTGTCAATTCGCACTTCTTCAATCGAGATATAATAATTTTAGATATTCTCGTGGGATTATAGGCTAGTTAAGAATAGAGTCACGCGATTTAAGCACTTAGAGGGGGTCAGACAGAGAAGAGCCACGCAAAAGAGTAGATATATAGGTTATATATTTCTTCTTCCTCGTGTTTACCAGAAGACAAGAAGTTAGGTGATCCTCGAAGGAACGGATGCATAAACCCGTAATTACAGAATCATCCACTTGTTCAAAAATCCTCTTATGGCCCCGCGGGCCGGGTACATGAAAGTTTGTTTTCCTATGGTGCGCTGGCTCTCCGGGACATGTAAACCCGATCGGGAGATTCCGCATCGGTTTAGCAAAAAGCAAAAAGCACAAAAGTATTCTAAAATGGCTCCCATCGAGCCCACCTTAAAGAACTTTCTACACAGAAACCACGAATGGGAGGGAGAGATCAGCTATCTGCTTCAATAAGCACGATTAGGCGCTTTTGTTAGTGAATGGGCACGAGTCTCGTCACGATGCGAGAATAAAATTAACACCTATGCGATACATAAAAAAGAGAAATCACGAGAAATTTTCCGTTTTCTAACACGTCACAAGAGGATCGAGCGGAAACTTCGTCTAATGCGTGTCTGCTAAGTACAGAGTCACGTGACGGTTAAAGTGGACGGATTAAAGGGGAGAAACGTCAGCAGCGGAAAGGCCACGTGACCATAAAGACCGGACAAAAAGGAGAGAGAGGAGAGGAAACGAATAAAAAAAAGACACTTAAGGTTTATCCGTGGCGGCAAATGAATTGACAGAATAAGCAGTGGCTCTTTCCCCCTCGGAGATTGTTGACAAGAAGCGGCGGAGGAGCATCTAACCCTAATTGGTTTTGTGATTTGCATCGGACATTAAGGTGCGAGCGGCGCAGATTCTGCTTAATGGCTGTTTTTACAGCGCCATAAAAATAATCTCTCTCCACTCGGCCCCGCTACTTAATAACTCCTCCGCTAATGCCTTTTTTCTTTCCGTCCGATTCCTCTTCTATCCGTGGTCAGGGATGCGGGCTACGCTCTTACTCTACAACGATAACACCTGTATCATCTATTCTAACACTGCTTATAATAACTCCGTAGTTTTGACTATTTTGAATAAATCTTGAGAAAATCTAACAACCTTTTCTTCATTTAATCGCTAAAATAATTCGTTTTCACACGCAAAAATCCATCGACATCTCTGTTACGTATGTATATACTTAACGAAACTATATTTTAAAAGGTATAGCTTAGCAGAATTACAACTGAGCTTAGTTTAAATACGAAATTAATTTATGAATTTATTTAAAATGCCTTTCTCGTAAATGTTTTTAAAATAAAGTTCATAATATTAATATATAAATCTATGTAAATTGATAGAGAAAGAGATTCGTAATATCAAAAAACTTGGCCGCTCTACAGGGAATTGGAGAGACACGTGTGTGGTTCGTGATGACCCTCCTACGATCAGGTGTCACAATCCTGATCTTCAAAGGTTCAAAGGTTTATGAGCTTTACCATAGAATCAAAGTTTGTCAAATAGCATTCATTATGGGAGAGGGTCCATTACTGTAACGCTTATGGGGACTCTAATCAATTTACTAATTTAAAATAGATTTTTTAAGCCAAAAGACTAACTAATTTAACAATTTAAAATCTGATCTATTATATTTTGGTTATAATTTTCGAATAAAAGCGTATACCATTATATTCTTACACCAATCTTCGTCAGAAATATCGAAGGATTTTCAACGTATCAGCTATTCTCTAAACGATTATTCGAATCACATAACTGTCGATAATCTTTACTCGTTAAGTTCAATTTCTAAAATCGCCTGTTGAACTATAAAGTTCATTGGCCATCCAGAAATCTCGACACGATCGTTTAGCCCTACGAGCGAAAATAAACGACCGAGATAAGTTGGGTTATTCGCTTCTCCAGATGGCGAAATGAGCGTAACATATGATACATTAAAATGATGAAAAAAAGAACATTTTCGCAGCTCGATTGTCTTATATTTTATGTAATAAAAAATAGAAAATAAATAAGAATTGATTAACTAAAAGCTCGACTTTTTAATTACTTTTTTCTCTATTATTTTCTAAACATTTTTATAAGAGTTGAAAGGCACGTTTCTGTTGCGTACAACTCATCAAAGTTACGACCTTTAAAGGTTATTCTTTAAATAAATTGTGATTTATTATTGTAAAAACTTATCTATAAAATATTATATAGATTCTAGAAGCTAAATTTATATAATTTAAAACTTAAAATATTAAATAAACACTATAAATAGAAGAAATTAAAGTATCTCAGTTCTAACTCACAATTGCTGTTCTGTAAATTAAATAATTAAAATATTAAAAAATTTATCTTCTATGTACTTCTATCAGATAATTTTCTTATATAAATAGATCCTTATTTTAGTTTTATTGGTATAAAACTAGCCGTCACGTAAGCGGAAATACTGTACTTGTATATCTATTCTTGCTCTTAATCTTGTATGATGCTTAATCAACTCTTTAAATTGTCTTGATCTAAAGGTCGTAGCACTTTATAAGAATTTCTTATGAGCTAAATGTTTATATATAATTTAAATTCGGCCAACAAACAATAGCGTTAATTTTATTTCTAGTTCCTCCTGAATCGCACAGTGTTATTTTATAATAAATATTTATGTGCTTTAAAAATATTCTTTTTTTCCAATAAAAAAAAATTAAGGTTTAGGAAGCGAAACCATCTGTCGAATATAATTTTTCCTGTTTTAGATCTATAAATGTTAATATCCTTATATAGAAGGTTGTTCTGTTATAGACAGTAGAGTAACTAGAACCGATATTGGGGGGGTCCGAATTAGAACGTGCAAACTTACATTCACTCCTATACCACTAGCGACGAAATGTAAGCACTTAGATGTTTTATATACCTGTGTATAAGTCTATTTCTCACATTCAAATCTTTTTTCTGTGACCTACTTATTTAATTTTTTCTTAATTTATTTATAAAAATAATGAGAGCCTGGGCCCATTAGACCTCTCCCTGGTTGCTCTATTAGCTATAGAAATCAAATTACAGAAAATTTTGTTAATTTTGAAGGTAATGTTAATTTAATTCCGAGCGAATTTAAATAAAAAAAAATCTGTTTTAATATTCCTTTTAACATAAATTATCAAGATCAAAATTTTTATAAATTAATGATACATTTTATAAAACTAGACCTACTAAAATTACTTTTCTTTTCTAGAGAAATGTTTTATTTATAAACTATTTGAAACCTGTAATTAAAATATTCTGATCTTCTGTAATCTTAATAGTAATAGTTATAATGCTAAATTAATAAGCGTAAATCATAATTTACAATTTTCTCATTGTGATATATAAGGTGAGAATAATTAAAGAGCAGGTGTTCAGAGCTATCTGTAGAAAGAACTATTGGACATATATAAACCAAATTTGGTAGATATACTGTCCTGAACATGCAATTTTGATTTTCGGGAAAAATTTTATTTCAAAATTCAGCTACTAGGGTGAAATTGGCGATGATATTTCCTTAACGTGTTTCCTACGTACGTTTTACAACTCCTTTTATACTCGAAATTTGTTATAAAGTGTGTCCTATTCCTATTATAGAAATAGTAACGCCAAATTTTGCCCTAGCGGTTAAATTTTGAAGTAAAAATTTTCCCGAAAATCAAAATTGATTGTTCTAGACATCTATACCAATTTCGATTGATATTCGCCCAATATTTCTTTCTATAGAGAGCTTTGAACACTTATTCTTTAATTATGGTCACCCTGTACTGTACAGTACATTATTCATTGTTGTGGAGCAAGTTATATTATTCATACATCAAAAACAAGTTCTAATTGAATCTAATTGAAGAAAACTACTATTTTACAGTAGAGCTTTCTTTTTTGTTCATATATCGAAATGAAATAAAATTTTGGCAGGTACAAACTCTCATCTGATAGATCTTTCTTAGTTTAATATACTAAACGATCTTTCCTCGATAGGATCTGTGACACTCATCTTTTTTCACACGATAATCCTTTGACGATAGGAATAAACAAAAAGAATATTTTAATTCAGTTTCCCATTTTATAAAAGTCGATTTTTTAAATAAGTTTTATCATAGATTAAATAATGTTATTCAGTGGTTTTAGTATCTAAATATTCAATGAGACACGTCTTCAAACATAACGGGCCTGTTTAAATGAAGTAAAAAATATAAGATTTTAATCATTTTAAAGTGTAATGCAGTGGAACCTCCAATTACGGCCATCTCTAGATGGCGGCCATTTTTTCAGGAACGTTTCTTTTGAAATGCATATAAGATAATCTCCAAACAACAGCTATTTTTTATGTTTCCGTTAGTGGCCGTTGTTCGTAGGTTTTACAGTATAATTATTAAAGCATTCTAATTTTATCAAGGTTAATTTAGTGTTTAATATCTAAGTATCCAAACAGATAATCGTGATGAATGTAACTCACGGACTACGCGAGTGATTCTGATCACGAAACTTTAAATACTAATAAATGGTTCTAAAAGGTATAATTTTAATAATTTTAAATTAAAATATATTAATTAATAAATTATAATTTATTTAAAGTAAAAATAATGGACCAGAGCTTAAAATATTAAGTAAAATAAAGGCTAAGAATCCTGACATATTGTACGTACGAGTTTATAACAAATACAAAAGGGCAATTTGTAACTTATACGTGATTCGTGGTATAATGTAAAATTGGTAGAAAGAAATTTGATATTATTCACGAATAAAACAACGTCTACAGTCACGAAAAAGGTGACATTATAAAGAATATGACAGACATTTGATGATTAAGTTAAGCATCCCCACATTACCATAATGCTGTCGTTTGAGGGAAGCGGAACGTACTCTTTAGAACATGATACGAATGTCGATACGTCAATGATAAATTTTTAAATGAACATTAAATTATGTAATACAATAATTGAGCTTACTTCCTTATTATTTTCCTTACTAACTCTTAAAAATCTGTAAGTCTGCATTCATTTTTAATTAACGTAAATCGTATCAAGCAGATAATAAATCATCCGGTCGATGGTAAATTTTAATTTTTTTACTGCTTTTCTTTTTTAGTTGTATTTAATAAAATAATTTAAAGGATGATATATTATGTGATCTACATCTCATTTAAGTAATATAATTGTTTAGTCCTGTCTTAGATCATACAATATTTCATTTATTTCGATGAGAATTCCTGTTTTTTATATCGATACAACGAAAAAAATTGTATAAATACATTTATAATTGTAAAATAATATAATTAAATCCTTTTTATTTTGATTAAAAATTTATAAAAAAAATCATTTAAAGTATGTAGAAAATTTAAAAATGTTTCTAACTGGTTATTTCAAAAACCAGAGTTGTTTCTTAGATTTACTCATTAAAAGATCTAGGTTTGTTTAAGTAATACAAAAGATTTTTTTCTAAAAACTCCAAAAATTCGGATCACACAACCTGGAGGATAGTTTATACAACGAACAACATTATACAACGGCTAATTAATAATTAAATCGGTAGCCACTTTACGGCTAACTAAACATTACACGATTAGAAATGATACAGTCAGTAAAGAGAGAAAGTGAGAGGAGATTTTATATTCTTCGTTTCGTGGCATTTTCCAGGTGATAAAGAGATCATTTCTACAAGATGCTAATCACATTAAGAAATTATATGAGCAGCAATGCTTTTAATTATTTTTCTATAAATACTTTATAAATATATAAGCTCTTTAAATAATATTATGAGCAATTATGTTCGATTTATTAATCTCTAGATTATTATACTTTACCGAGTTTAACGTTTTCTAAAAGAGAATTTACTAGCAGCCGGTATTAAATTTATTTATAATCTAAACAAGTTATAGTTTAGGGCCTCTCTTAGCGGATAGAGCTTGTTGCTTTATCCTATAAAAATATAGCCAGAACTTTATTCTTAGAGGCTACAGCTAGGACCTCATTCTATGAGAATACAATAGATCTCATTCAGAGAAGGGTTTAGATTTGTTGTGCCATAAACTATAACAGGCCCTTTTCACTACCAAATAATAATACATGTAAAAATGCGCGTCCCTAAGGTGCAACTTATTTGGATTATGTGAAAATTCGGCCCTGACTTCATCCTATGATAACACAGATAGGACTTCGTTCTAAGAGGTCACGACTGTTTAAATTCAAGAGGTTTAAGCAAGAGGTCCCGACAGGGCCCCATGCTTTTAAATTCATTATTATTCAGTAGGAAAGGGTTTCTTACGTATTACAATTTAGGATCACAAGTTCAAATCCGACCGATATAAGAACCAATTTTTAAAAGTCTATTTTTATTCATTTTACATATTCGTTTGGCTGTCTGTCCGCAACAGTTCTCGGAAATTAAGTGTTATATTTAAATGTTTATATTTTGTGTACAGTTTCCTCATTTAATTTCATATCGAACCACATCCTCAGTTGTGTTGCCATCAGCATCCTAAAGCATCAGTCATTAAAGCAATTTCTAATTATAATCATAATCATTTGTATGTAAGGTCGTATGTGACGCAATCACGTGACGTCAATAAGTATTAGCGATTGTAAGTGTATTATATCAAAGCATTTATTTACATATAAAATATGATCATAATTTTAAAAAATCATCCCAATTAATTAACTCCAAATTTAATTTAATTTCTAATAAATAATTTAACGACCCTAATTTACAGAGCCATTCGAAGCCTTAATTTTAGAATAATTAAGGTTCTACAAGAACTAAGTTACTGAATTAGGGTTTATAAGAGATAAATTTAAAATTTTCGAGTGTTTAGATTAACATAAAAGGATGTAACGTATGCTTGTAACCAGGACGTGACTTAGACTTGTTTTGGCCTAGGTTATAATATATAATAAGCCCTTCCCCCACCAAATAATGATACATGTAAAAATATGAGGCTTTAACCTGGAATTATTTAGCTAATGTGGAAATCAGACCCAACTTGTAGCATAGTAAAAGTGTGGAGTTTTCTGTTCATTAGGAGCAAAATTTTTTATATTTATGACTTTAAATCATTTAATTTTACAACAAAATGCTCTAATTAGCTCTTTATAAACGTATTTATCACATATAAAGACGTGTACACAGCATCACTTTCATATAAAACGTACAGTACCAAAGGAACACTTCAAAAACTTGTCTTCACATCATTAAATATAATTAATATTTAAAAATTTCAGAAAAAACTAATTTACTTAATTTAATTAATTAAAATTTAATAATTATTATCCATTCAAGCTTAAAATATATCTGAACGATCTCGTACGAGACAAGAACTTCACCTCTATATAACGCAATAGACGTATCTGTGAGGGATAATTTCTACAGTTTTGTACCCTAACCATTTACGACATCAATTTTAATATTTGAAAAACTAAAGATTTAGTAAAAAACGAAGCGAGAATAAAAATGTTTTTTCAAGAACATATCAAGCTATATTAGGTCAAGGCGGGTGTTCCCTACTGCATTATGTACCAACCCTAAAAATCCCTCCACTACCATCATTACCTCTAGGAAAGGATCGGGTTCGTTGCAACATAAAATTTCCATTTCGTCCCATAAATAATGGTGGCAAGAGATAGGGTGGAAGAGAGACAACAGATCGACGGCGCATGAATACCGAAATCCAGGAGATAAGAGGAGACGGAGTGAAGTTCCGGTGTCCGAGATCCCAGTCCGATATACAGACCGTTTATCATGGCACCCTTAGTGACGTCACTCCCCACCCGAAGGGTTTGTGAATCCATTTAGTTACTACATCTTGCCTGGCTATAGTATTAATTCGTTAGGAGATTCGCTTTCTGGCATTAATTTGGAGCGATGCGGAGAAGACGTCTTTAGAGGATTATGTACACCCCTACATACCTCTTTACCCTCCCTTTCTCTCTCTCTCTCTCTCTCTTTCTTTTTTTTTAACAATCGAATTTTAATGAGAATTTATTCAAAAATTGGAGTTTTAAATGAGATTAGGAAAATTTGTTTTGTTGGCCATATTGATTACGTTTTATGTAGTCTTTCCGCAGCCGTTTAAACAAATATTGACTTCGATCCAAATGAAATTATGTCTCACCACTCATTTTTTTCTCTCTTTTTCTTCTTCTTCCTCTTCAAATGTTTCTTCTCTTGGTGTAAAGTATTAACCAATAAATTTACTTTTTACTTAATTTTATTCTTATACTAAAATAATAAACCATTAAGTAAAATAATTTAATATTAAAATTTAAAAAATTTTCTTTTTAAGTGAATTTAAAGCAAATAAATAGGCCTATATATTTGTTAAAAAGAATCTTTTAATTATGATTATTCTCTAAGGCTGTAAATTGTGTGTATTTAATTAAAATTACTTTATGTGATTTTTCGTGGAGATTTTTTGTTAAAAGCATATGGTATTTTGAATATTTTCATAGATTTTTTTTTAATGGTTTTAATATTACTCTATAAGGTTTTTGATAACAGACAATAGAAAATAATATATATAATAAGTATTTGCATAGTTTTTGATTATTTTATATATTTTTTATTCTAATTCTTAGCTTTCAAACAATGTAGAAAATTGTCTAATATTTACGATTTTTCAAGCAAAATTACATAGAAACCATCCTAATATTTACAAATTTTAAGCAAAACTTCGCAGAAACCTTCCTAATATTTACGAATTTTTAAGTAAAACAACGTAGAAATCTTCCTAATATCCAAGTTAGTATAATTTGTAAGGCTACGTAATAGAATTTATACTCGCTTGGATAGTTTTTAGGAGAAGTTAGAAACTCGGCACGTGGTTATAAAATCTAAATTTTAGATCGCAGCCTGATAATTAAATCTTTCTAACCATGCGTTTGCTTAATACCCTTAGTATCTTTATTAACATAAATTAGGAAGGTAAATTATCATCTATTTTATTTATGACGTCCCGCAATTACTTCGGATTTACTTAAAACGTATCGATCCTCACTTCCATTAAATAATAGAAGAGCCGGATTCATTTATGACTAAATTTATATATAAAATGAAATATATAATTTTCGGATTAGGATTAGGAATTTGTGAATGGGAAAACAGGAATATTTTAATATTTGTTCACTATATTCACTTTATGGATAATTATTCCTATCCGTTCACTAGATAGAATTATTAGTTAGCATATTATAAACGGCAATGGAAATTAATGGTAATGCAGCGTAACAAATTATTAGTTCTTTGCATTTTATTGGCTTCTTTACTATTGTTATAAGTAATTTATTTAATAAATTAACATATTTTCGGAAAGTTTTGGAACAAAAGTAGCGATTTATTCGAAAACGCGCCTTTTACTGCGTATAACGCGCACTTTTGTATCTGGTGCAATGTGACAATTCGGCGCGCTTTTATTATATTTAGAATGGCAAAAAATTAAAAATTAAAATATCTAATTGCGAAATTATACATTAGACATAAATTTAATTCGCTAAAGAAAAGAAAAAACAGCAAAAATCAAATTTCTTATAATAGGAAGAAAGCTCCATACTTTTATATTTTAAGCTATAAAACAATCAAAAAATAAATTTATGGATTAAATATTGAAAATAGTTCTACATAAAAAATAATAGAAAATAATAGTCCGCTTCCATTTAAAATAATACACAAGTTTACAGGTTTGTTATTTTTAACTATAGAAAACTCAAACAGTGCGCTATTATATCAATAAACACTTTCAATAATAAAAAAAAGTCTCAAAGCCGGAGTTACAAATACAAGAAAAAAGAAAAATTGGTAGTAGTAGTAAGCGACGCAACTAGCGGGCACCATATTGAATATCCCATTGTTAAAAACCAACGGAGTGGCGCCATCAGTAAACTCCGTCTGCGTTTTCAATCACAGAAAACGAATGAAAAGAGGTAGGAAATAACAACGTCAACTAAAAAAAGGGAAAGAAAGAGAGGGAAAGATTCCCTCTTCAACTATAAATATATTGCTCGTGGTAAATCTCCTACAACAAACAGTGTTTAGGAGAAGAAGCAAGGAAGGCGATCTTTTGTAACACAAATCGCTTTACGACACCAGGTGTCGAACAAATCCAGAAGAGTATCGCCTGGTACAGATAGCTGGCTACATTTGACTACTCTGCGAAAATCGACTGATGCCGGATTTGGAACTATCAAGCATCTGAGGCGAAGCAATAGACTAGAGATGGATTGGAAGGATTTGGTAAGAAAAGAGAAAAGATAAAAAAAAAAAAAACGACAGTAGAGAAAAATATCCCCCGGGCATTCGGTTTGCAGTTCGTGTCTGAAATAAACGAAAGAGGAAGCGGAGTGTGTTTCTCTCACTGATTTTTTACCATTATGGTGTCTGAAACTAAGTTTCCGTCTGTTACCGTCTGCCCCGAGAAAAAGTATGGACTGATTTGCGTTCCCGTGAGGTTTCTGGTGTAAACGTGCTTGTTAAAGCCGAGTTCAATTGCTCTTCTCATATGTGTGGCATTCTACAACCGTTTTTCAAGGGCCGTCCATTAATTACGTGTGCAGTTTTTGAGCCACTTTTGACCCCCTTTCTCTGTCCCTCCCTCTCTATGTAGTAATGTATTGTACTTTTGTCAAACCCCTCCCTTTTAATTACGTGTACAACAGCTAATGGGCCCCATAGACTTACAAAAGTTCCGCAAATATTTTATTCACGACTGGTAAGTAGACGTATAAGAACAAATTCTTATATCACTAACATCAGTAAAAAGTACGGTAGACAAGACCTCGATCCGCTCGCTCCCTTCCCTTAAATAATACGCATAAATAATGGACGGTTCCATATTCAAAATTGTTCTTGCTGACGTCTGTTAGAAATCTTTATTAAATAATCAGAAAAATCTTTATTTTCTAAATACAGTATTTATAAATTTCTCGATATTGTTCTTCTAAATGGAAAAAGCTATATTTGTGAGACTATTCAATTGTAAAGACAAGCGAAATATTCTCATAAGTCCCTATTATTAAATAAGGATTGTATGTCCTGTTGCTAAATAGGGTTTAGTTTGATAACGAAACACTTGGGTGTCTGCCAAAGGAGATGCCTCTCGGGAGGACTTTCTATGAAAAATGATATATGATAATCTATAATATGTTCTATAATAATGTATTTTAATAATTTAAGATAATCAAAGATTGAGAGATGAAATGGACCTCATTTTCTCCAAAAGCCATTAAAATATATTTTTAAAAAATCATTTCTACCGTGTTTTTTTTTTACATAAAGGCATTGATTTTGAGGCCCTCTGTGTCTGAGGTCTTGACCAAACGGCCTTAGTGATCTTTTTCTATTAGGGCCTTATACTATGGTAATGGTTTGGTTTGGTTTGAGGGGATAAAGCAACGCAATACATGGAAGATCTACCAAGGGGATGCCACCCGGAAAGACTTTCTATGGAAAATAGGCCCTATTTAAGTGAATCCCAACCAGCTCGTTGATGAAGCGCGAATCCACGACCAGTATTTATTGGTTGTATCAACACAGGCTGTGGTGGGCTGATATTCAATATTTTTGAAAGAATAATAAGAATAAATGATTGAAATAAATTTGTTTTTCAAATTAAAATTATAGAAAGATCAGAAATAAAGGTTTTCATTTTCTTCTAAGGAATGTAAATAAAGTAAAAGGATTATTTGTTTCAGAATGTTTTAATAAAAGCAAAATGTACAGTATTATAAAATTTAATAATTTAAATTACTAGAAAGGAAAAATAACAAATGGCTGAAAAGACAACTTTTTACAAATTATTGTTAATTATAACAATAAATTTAATCATTTAAGATATAGAAAATAAATATTTTTCATCATTTTATAACAATACATTTTAAAAAATCTTAATTAAAATTTGTGACTTTTAATTATTATCCTTTCTTATTAAAAATATTGTTTTTATATTGAATTAACATATAAAAATTTGAAAGTTTATCGCTGTTTTTGGTGTAGAATTTAATTTGAAAATAAGAAGTGAAAGCGTGTTTCAGATTAACTCTGAAGGGCGAAGAAATAATGGGAAAAAACACCTTACACAAGAATAGGAAATGAGAGAATAACTAAAAAAGGAAATAAGTTTATTAAGACTTAATGACTTAAGATAATGATTAACACGAAAATGGAAAAAACTAAGAGGATGATTTATTAATAAATAAACTTTAGCACATAATCTGTTTCACTATGAGATAAGAATCTATATATTTTGTATAAATGAGAACCGAACCCACGACATACTTTCTTAATAAACCAGCGACAGAGGTTCAATTCTTATTCCAAAACAGATATAGAATCTTATCCTCCTTTTTCAGGTCGGATTTGCAAATAAATTAACAAACTGCAGCTTAGGGCCTCACATTTTTACATATATCATCATTTGGTAAAGGAAAAGGGCCTGTTATATGTTCGCTAAGTCTAAGTCAGGCCTTGACTTTTCGTAATTTTATATGAATGAATCACATTAAAAACTGAAGTGGGTTCGGTTTCTGTTTGAGTTAAATGTATGCTTCTATTGTTTAGGTATGATATATTATTCGTATGAGTAAAGATCGAATCCATAGCATACTTTCTTAAAAACAACGCAAGTATTATTTTATTCTAGAATTATAGCCTATTCTGTTATTTTATTTGAATGAATTGCGTTATTTGATGAAGGTTCTATTCTTATTTGAGTTAAGGTCATTTTTCCGTTGTTTATAAAAGCAAAAAGTTTTAATTCTTAAAACTTTAAAGCGTATCATTAAATTCTAACATAAATCCTTAATTTATGTTTCAACTTCTATAGACACAAGGATAAGAGTTGTCCAAACGTAGTTTGTCCTTGTCGTTTAGAAAAGCTCAACAGGATAAGAAGAAACTCAACAGGACTCAATGACAAATTCTATAATAATTCAAGTTGCGGTATTTAGGACTCGTTATTGATTTGTTGTAGGACTCATTGACAAAGTTTACAATAACTAAAGTTGTATTGTAGGACTCATTGTTGAGTTATGTAAGAATCAAGGACAAAGAACCCAAGGACAATCTACAAAAACTCAAGGATAATGTGGACTCAAGGACGAAGTTGACAAAAACTCAAATTGTATTATAGGACTCATTGCTGGCTTATTGTAGGACTCAAGGACAACATATGCAATAACTCAAGGATAAAGTCAAGAATAACTTAAGTCTAGATCAAACGCACTTTCTAAACTATCTATACTCGAAACGCTTATACAAACAGTAAATATAACAAAATTCTATCTGTTTAAATAAACCCTTTAAAAAAACTATGAATCTTAAACCTAAAATTTAAATTCAAAGCAAAAAAAATTATTTAATTCTTTACATAGAAATTTTCTTTAAGATGATACAGATTTAATGTTGTTTATGTATTAAAATAGCTATAAAACGAATTAAAATATATTTTATAAATAAATTAGAAGCATTTTGATGATAGAATTTTATTTGTTAACTGAAAATAATAATAATAAGCCGAAAGTCATTCATATAAAATGAATAATAATATATTATTAAACCGACATCAAATCAAAAAAGATATATTTGACACGATGACATCTAACAGCAAATATTACCCGAATTAAGCAAAGTAATTGTAAATAAATGTTAAATGAATTATGAAACAAAAGATTTATTTGCATATTTCATTTAAAACATCATTTTTAACTTTATTTCCTTCGTATATTTTTCCATTATTCTAATTAGTATTTTCTTGCATAATTGCTAAAGAAGGGCCATAAAAAATGAAGTTATTTTTAATTTTAACTTTATTTAAATCGAAGAAATAGTCATTTAGTTTAATTTAATGTATAAAAAGTTAATTATTTATTAAATAAGTTATGAATTCTTACCGTTTTCTAACTGTCAAAGTACGATAAACTTAATAAGACGACAAAGATAAGACGATAGACTTAACGACACTTGTATAGTAAAAACATATAATATCAATAACACTCGCATTTATGCGAGTGTTGGTATCTTTTAAGCTCTTCAAATTAATTTTTATTTATTTAATTACCGACTGATTTCTTTTGTGGATAAACCCGCCTAAAAGTGTAGGCGGGTCTATCACTAAACCCTTGATAAATACGTAAAAAGTCCCTTTTATAGCTCATAGGGCGGAAAAAGTTTTAAAAAATCATTTTGTTTATCTTCGAAATTATTAAATTTTATAGATAATTATTAAGTTTAATTAATTTATGTATATTTTTAAAAAATCATTTCTACCGTGTTTTTTTTTTACATAAAGGCATTGATTTTGAGGCCCTCTGTGTCTGAGGTCTTGACCAAACGGCCTTAGTGATCTTTTTCTATTAGGGCCTTATACTATGGTAATGGTTTGGTTTGGTTTGAGGAGATAAAGCAACGCAATACATGGAAGATCTACCAAGGGGATGCCACCCGGAAAGACTTTCTATGGAAAATAGGCCCTATTTAAGTGAATCCCAACCAGCTCGTTGATGAAGCGCGAATCCACGACCAGTATTTATTGGTTGTATCAACACAGGCTGTGGTGGGCTGATATTCAATATTTTTGAAAGAATAATAAGAATAAATGATTGAAATAAATTTGTTTTTCAAATTAAAATTATAGAAAGATCAGAAATAAAGGTTTTCATTTTCTTCTAAGGAATGTAAATAAAGTAAAAGGATTATTTGTTTCAGAATGTTTTAATAAAAGCAAAATGNATATATAGAAATTTTAAGTTAGTCCTTGTGAAAATGGCATCCAATAAGGAATAACAACATTAAAACATCAATAAACAAGCAGCATCCATGAGAAGGGAGAGTTTTGGATGGGATCCGAACCCATACACCACTGTAAATGTTATTTGTTTAATGACAATTTTAGTCACTCAGTAAGTAGGCAAACACAATGCTTAAAAGAGGATTTCGGTAGAGGAGTATTCACGCGTGTGAGACGAGAATCTGTTTTGTCTGATACACTCGGAACATAAAATGGACAATGGACGAATGCGACATTTCTTTTTCTCTCTTCTCCCCCCTACGGTTTGTAAGTGAGGAACGCTCTATTGTGTTTAGAAAGCTTAATGTCAGGATTGCTTAAACCGGGATTTTCAGTGTTCCTTGATCGATAGAGTCGATAGAAAATACTTGGGAAGTGGAAAAGAAGGAGAAATAGAGATGGAAGTTCTATATTGATGTAACCAAGCTTTTAGGTTTTGTTTTTCTGTCAAAACATCGAATTGCCGTAGAATGAAGTGTTTTGGAGTGGACGTCTCTTTTCTTCTTACTTCGCTTCCAGCTGATAAAGGAAATTTATATGAAAGAATTAAAATGTACGATTTTTCAATGTATTCCTGAAACAAATTTAAGGCTTAAAAACTTCTTTGCATTTTGTTTTATGGTTTACTTTCTATCTTTAAAATCTTGATTCTTATTCAATTTCTTATTCATGTACTCGCTCATATATTCCTTCCAACTATTTCTTTTTATTTTCATGAATACGAAATTCTTTTTTTAAAAAAAAGCTTCTTGTTTGAAATGTTATTTTTCTTTCATATTTTTGCTTTTATTCAATTTTTTCTCTTTTTTTAATTCCAATTTTGCACGTGTAATTTACGTTTATTTTATCCCCTTTTTACATAATGTTTGCAAGAATATAAACATATTTTTACTAAATTTTTTATAAATATTTTTAATATTTTATCTAAATTTCCAATTTTCTTCCTATCACGTGAAAAGTTTTACTGATTTTTTCCTCTTCTTCCACAAGTCTAATTCACATTCTCTCTACATTAATTTATATTTCTGTTAATTATTAATTAAACTTTTATTGAGTTCTGTGGTTAACTACTTTAAGAAACGTCTCTACCATTTATAAATTCGACGTTTGTGAGCGCAAAATTATTTGTTTTTACGCTCATAAACCATCAAACTAGCAACATAAAAATAGTTTTTCATTAAACTTGTTCTAAATATCTTAAATAAATAAATATTTTTGTTTAACATATTTTAAAACATATAAACTTTTAAAAATTGCCAAAAGAAATGATGAAAAAGTTTTTAGTAACACATTTCAAGATCTTAAAAATAGTCGCTAATTAATTTTAATTAATATTTTTTATGTCTTGTTGCAGACTGGGATATAAATGATAAATAATACATATAAAATCACAGTTTATTTATTTAAAAAATATAATAAAGAGGAAAGTCTTTCAAGAACTCTTACTCACCAACACTTTCTTCTAATGTAGAAACAGTTCATACAATGTCGCTTGATGTTATAATGAAATATTGAATATAACTGTTGAGCAACTTAAATAATCTATATGAAAATACAAGCTATTCATTTAAAGAAAATACAAAATAAATAAAGCAGAAAGTCTTTCTGGGCAGCTGCGCTTAACAACCAGTGTCACTAGCACTATTGTTTTCTAATGTAGGAAACTTTCATGCAAAGTTGCTTAATGTTATAATGAGTGAAGAATATAATTCTTAAGCAATTTAGATAATCTATATTAAAATTCAGGTTATTTATTTTAAAAACGCGTGATAAATAAAGAGGAAAGTCTTTCTTAACTCTCCTGAAAGACTTTCCTCTTTACTAGTCTCTTCTAATACAGGAAACTTGTTCGTTGACCGTTTTCTAACTGTCAAAGTACGATAAACTTAATAACAATTATGTGAAGTGTTTACGTATTTTAAAAGTGTGAAGCGTTTATAATTTCATCAAGAAGAATTTAAAATAAAATTTTCTCAACTTCAAACTTTTTTTCTTCACTCAACTTCATCTTATCTTCTCATCTCACCACTAAGGGACATCGAGGGCAGGTTTCTTAATCCAACAACTTGATCAGGAACTGGGAAGAGGCGTTTAAGAGGGGAGGGTTACCAGCAGGAGGAAAATGACAAAAAAAAGGGACAGAAAAACGCACAAGCATCAGCTTTGCAGTTTTGCAACCAGAGGGGGTGAAAACTCATTAGTTTTTTTCTCCTTATTAATCAGGTAAGTGACGAAACGCCCCGTGGCAACGCCAAGACAGCGACTGACAGAAGCATGTGTTTCATTCGGCACTACCACAAACTGCTTCAATTTATAGTTAAAAAAAAACTAATGAAAAAAAAGGAGAAACCGCGAACAGCCATCGATTCCGTCAAAACAACTTACTAGAAAGTTGAAAGAAATCTGAATAAAAATTAAGTTTAGTATCCTCCTTAAAAAAGTTCGCCCCCTTTTACTAAACGATGAGGCCATTCCAAGGTAATACGACCTTTATTATGAAAATTTTTTATATTTTTTAGTATTCAAAACAGGAAATTTTGTAGAAATAAAAGAGATTCGCCTTCAATCACGCGATTAGAGAAGTTATACCTTGCTTTCTTCTCATAGTAACGTGATTAAGAATAAGAGAAACATCCATTTAAACAGTTTATCTGATTAAGAAACAACCAAAAGAATAAGTTAAAAGGCGATATTTTAAAATAAAGAATTGCCTATTCTTAACATAGTAAGTAACTTTCCAGAACGACAAGTAAAGGGGTGGGAACAGAAGTTTTCTGATATTTTTTTTTTACTATTTTTTTTTTCTTTTTTCCGCATGCAGACTGGCACCGCCTTCTCTTGCTTCTTGTTCTCATAGGTTGAAGAAAGAAGCAAAAAGAAGATTGAGAGGGGGGACTCTATTTGTCTTTCTTTAATTCTTCGGAAGGTCCATTCTTCAGCCACACCTCCCCATGGGACTTTGCAGCCAGAACAAAAGACTGGACGGTAAAAGAGATAGGATTGAAGGGTTTTTAATTAAAATGCATCATGCACTGGCCTCGGTTTCATCGGACCGGAACGCGCGATTTGGCGCCTTCTATTGTCCCTTCATTAGTAACACGTCATTTCACCTTTTCTTTTCTTGGTCGGGTAAAGAAGCCTTTGGGATGGTTCGAAGGACAAGACGAGTCGAAGGAGGAGAGACAGACGGGACATCAGAAACTAGAAAAAAAAAAGATCCAACACCCGGCCTAGGGTTAAAGAAGAGTTCTTAAATCCCTCACGTGACCGTGGGGGTCTCGATACTGCAAACTTTAAGTTGGTGATGGAAAAATCAGAAGCCAAGTGCAATCGCGCCGAAAATTTAATTAAAGCTTATCCCTCCGAAATAATTTGTCGTCATCAGCATCAGATGGCGCTTCGGGCAAGAAAATTCTTCTGGATGTATTTTTTTCACCTCACCTGACACTCTCTGTTCTTGATCAACTTGTTTTCTGCTCCGGGTGGTCCGTCACTCTGCGCTCTTTTTTTTTTAATTATTCGGCCTATTCACCTGTCAGGAAAATTTTGGATAGAACACTTTATTGTTTTCGTCACCGCGGTGAAGGTATTTCAGTCATTTGAAATTGTCAGAAAGTTTGAATGAGGGTAGAGTCCGATTCTGTACGACTCGAATTTCCAGATGTCTTCGGGGTTCTTAAAACTTCTAAAATTCCTCGAGCGCACTCGATTAATTCTTTTGGAAATTAGGATGCAATCACCCGCTTTGTCACGCTTTTGGGACGTAATAAATTTGAATAATGATGTAACATGGCGACATATTTACGTGTCTTCCTGATCGACTCGAGTTGTTTAACTTGGATTGTTATAAGGAAGTTAACTTTGAAAGGAAAAGTAAATTAAAAGAAAGGAGGAAGTTTACTTTATTCGAAAAATGCAACAAGTTTCGAGTGCGGTTATTCTTTAAGTTCACTACTACTTCGAGTCGGTGCGCGAGAAACTTCAAATTTGATTCTCTCTACTGAACAAATCTAGGTTCGAACTGTTTATGATAAATTATGAGAATCCAGAAGGATTCAGACTTATAATTAATCAAGTTTATTCAGGTCGAATATCTATCTATATTTCTTCATTTCTCATTGCATCTATCATGGCCAAGTGGATAAAATCACTGAATACGGTCGCTGGTTCGCGTCTCGCCAACGGTTGGTCACGTGGAGATTATCCGGAGTTATTTCACTGTCTAATTGGGGCCAGTTTTTTATAGAAAGGCATCACTTGGAAGATCGTCCAGGCGTTGTTTTGCCTTATTCCATCAATCCAATCCATTCCTTATCTATCACTAGTTAGACCACCGGCGCTACACATTAGAAAACTGACCAGTCTTTCTCAATTTAGAGAAGTTTTTCTACTCGTCCCGAGAAAAACAGATTTTTTTAACACATAAAATCTTGACATAAGTAGACAAGAGACCGTTCTTTTAAGCACTGAACAAAAGATTTTTTTATATGCAAGAGTGTGGAGTTCATCATTCGAGTCGCAGTCGATTTCACCTATTCTACGAATCCAAACCGAGTGCATGAATCGATTAGAAGATGTATAACCTGTTCTCTATTTTTTTCGTTCTATGCAGCAATAACATGGGATGGAAACCAATTTGGTTCTCGTTGTTGGTCTCGAAATCGTCCAGGGTGGGGACAATGTTCGCGACATAAATTTTCTCGAGTCGTGCGAGAATTATCTAAATTAGAATCGGATAGACTCTCGTGGGAAATCACGCGCCACTTTGACGTAGAATGAATTATTGAAAACGCAAGAAAATTAAATAGGCGGCCAAACCCATACATCCAAAGCACATTTGTCTTCGACTGTGATTGAACAAACTGAGTGAGGGATTCTCCTCTAATCTCAAAGGAAAGGTTTCAATTTCATTTCTTTTCTGTTTAAAGAATATAAAATTAAAGCAAATTATAGGTTGTTTTTCTTAAGGTCCAGAAGAAATATTTTATCTTAAATTTTCCTACTATCTCTTAAAACCCGCAATCATTTAATATTCGCTACGACTATTCCAAGTATCTTATCCACACCTTTTCCTTAATTTTCTCTTTCATTTTCTATAGTTTCGCTAGTCTTTTACAGTAATTTTCATTTTCTCAACTCTCCTTTTACCTTGACAGTAATTACTGTTTTCTTGCCCGTTCATTTCTGTACTATTCTTGCTCCTTTATAGCAGTTCCCATTTTCTTCTAGTTCTTTCCTAGTCTTTTATTTAATCTTTATTCTTCTTATCTTGATTTTTCCTATACTTTCTATACTCTTTATAGTTGTTTTCGTAATCTTCTTCTCATTCTATTCTTTTTGTAATTTGTCATCCTGTTATTTTTCACCCAGAGACTCCTCTAGTTACGTTTGTAGTTAATTCCTACAGTTTTCTCCTGTCATTGTCAGTAGTTTGCTGTAGTTTTCTCTCCTCTCTTTTTGGTCATACTTATAGTAGATTATTTCTCTAACCATTTTAGTAATTTTTCGCAGTATTTTATCATTTCCTTCGGTAGCTTTTTGCATTTTTCTCTCATCTTTTTCAACAGTTTTTGCACTTTTCTCTCATTATTTTCAATATCTTCCTTATCCTGTTTTCTCGTATTGTTACCTGTAACTTTACTTTCTGATCAACATTTTCTTTAGTTTATTCCACTTTTAACACTTCCATATTATTCCCTGCAAGCTTCTCGTAATTTTTCGTACATTTCTTACCGATCCCTGATTAGATATTCACAGTTTAATACTCGTACATTATACATTTTACCCTCATCTAAAATAAAAAAAAAGAAAAAAAAGAAAATAAAATAAGAATATCTTTAATATTTATTCATTGAAGATATATCTCGGAAATTTTATTATCTGCTACTTAAAGTCACGTCTGTGACGTCACTGTTATTTCCGAACGGTTTTGGCTTTAGCTAGCGTTAAGGATAGTCGATTTAAAACTCGAAATATGGGTCCTGCGGTGATTTTAATTTAGATAGGGTAGTACCACTTTATTGCACCAGAGGTCGTTATTCCATCCCGAACGTTATACACTCCTCCCCCCACCCGCCTTAAGCCTAATCGTCAGACGTCTTTTCACTCTAATGACTCCTTATCTGATCGCCAGCCACCTAAGCCTAACGAGCGCCACTAGTCTCAGAAGCAGACAAGAGTTAGAAGAGAGGAGGACGAAGCAGGAGGAAGAAAAAAAATAAAAATAAAAATAAAAAAAAGAAAAGCAGAGAAAAAATTGGCAGACGTTATTCGCTTTGCTCAAGGAATGCCGCTTCATTTGTCTTATCGCTATCTTAACATAGTGAACGCGTGCATGCACTATCATCGCAGGTGCCAAGAAAATGAACACAAAATAGTTTTGCACCAGAGCGGGGTAAAAGCGTGTAGAAGATATAATTAGATGGGAATAAAAATAAGAAAATTAACTTTTACATACAAGAAAAAAATGGACTAAATAAAAAACAGCGGGTTACAAGAAGTAACTACGACCAATAATTCTAATGGTAATCAAAGAATTTAATGAAACTTCTTATAGGTAATTTAACAATAATTTATGATTTAAAGAGGGAAAAGAGTTCATATCCTCATCGGCTATTTTATATATTATTATTATTTTTTAAATTTTTTTCAAAGATATGGGTAACGATAGAATAAAATAGAGTTACTTAGCTTGTATCTGGGAGAGATGTCAAACATTTTTCAAGTATTTCGAACACAAATTCAATATAAAATTGTTGTCTTTAATCGCTAGTTATTTTAGAAAATGTATATACAGCTAAACCTGTGAACAACGTTAGGACGTTAGGTGGACGTTATTTAGATGTTATTTTGCTTAAATTTAAAAAATCCTGAAAAAAATGGTCGCTGTTTAGAGGTAGCCATTATTGGGAGGTGGTCGTTATTGGAGGTTCGATTGTATTTTTTTAAATATTAGCTCATATATTGAGAGTGTCGCTCCCAACTTCGTAGCTATACCTGTTATAGAAAAAGCATAAAAATAAGAGATGATTTTAATTTTTAAAGTGAATTCTAAAAGTTTAATATGTTTTGCATCGAAAATTCTAAAAAAAATATATAATATTAAGTGATAAAATTCAGGGAAAAATAATAATAATGTAACGAGAAATCGTGTGGCGAATTCACATCTTATTGGAAT
Source organism: Centruroides sculpturatus (assembly GCF_000671375.1). Classification (NCBI taxonomy): domain Eukaryota; kingdom Metazoa; phylum Arthropoda; class Arachnida; order Scorpiones; family Buthidae; genus Centruroides; species Centruroides sculpturatus. The sequence goes on from NW_019385803.1 coordinate 457,566, forward strand.
TGTGAATGAATTAAAAATCAGTTCGTTAGCAGAAAACAGTTTGCATAACTAGATTTTAATAATAAGTAGCGTAGTAAATGAAGCCTTGTAGTGTTACTGGCGAATTTTTTGTTAGAAAATTCAGAGAAAACAAACAAGAATAGCGCATCATATAATATATGGTGATGCAGCTTAAAGATCGGTTGTTAATGAGAGTTATTTATTTGGATAGAGCGTTTCGAGATCGTTAAGGGATGGTTGTACGTTAAAAAAAACAAATTATATAGTGATTTCCGTATTTTTTTATATCAGAATCTGTTCAGATTTAAAATTTAACTTATCAGATGATGTTTAAAAACGTGAACATAAGTTAAGAATCGATGCACTTGCGGAGAATGAAAGCTTAAAAGATGTTGCTGGTCGGCATTAAAAGAGAAACTATTACTAAGAAACGAAGTTCGAGAGAAACTAATTAGTCTCTGGTAAGCATTGCTGAGTAAACCTATAATGGAAATAGCGATGAAGTAGCGAGTATCCTTTAAACTGTACAAAAGAGAGAAAAGCGAACTAAGCATAATTTACACACGAAATGGTTGCCAAGTAAAAGAGAAATAATAATTTTCGTACGGAGGAAAAGGAGAATGTTTGAGGAAATTAACAAGGGAACGGAACGAAAAAGACACGGAAAGGGATGGTAACGTTCCTCTAACGTTATCGGTGAGTGGGGAGAAAAGTGAGTTTGCGGTTTCGACAGGAAAATGACATTTATTACGGTTTATCGCTTCCTCTAAGTTTAACGATTACGGTTGCCAAATGGAAGGTGATAGAAGCGGTTACGTAATTCGATTCTACCAATAAATATTTAGAATGATTACCACATATACATAGGAATACAGTTTAAGCTTTGGTAGTAATTATTTTTCCTTAAAGGTTTGCTTTCTTGGTGATTCGTCACCTAGCAACACACTCGTTTCGAACTTATCATCACTCTTCCGTATCATTGGATGCAATTAAACATTGTTACTTATTAAGATTTTTCGTTTTTAAAATAATATATGGATTCATAAACTACTTTTTTAGATTAAACTACATCACGTTGTGAATTGATGATACTTGAGATGAATTTTAACTACACGAAACTGTATTGTAAACACCGGAGACAAGATTTGTATGTGTTGAAATTTCAAACTTAACGCGTGATCACGATGTTTCAGAATAATCCACGCGCCTGTCACCAGTTATAATTAATGTTGTAAAATTAAACAAATCGTAGATACATTTTTTAGACTGTTTCTCGACAGGGGATGAATTTCCCCCTTTTGCAAAATTAGATGTTTTGGGGTTGTTTACAGTAAGCCAATCCTTTCTCCCTACCTCAATTTCCTCCTTTTTGGTTATACGTATCGCTGAGAAGTCTGGAAAAGGAAACAAGTATAAAAAAAATGTCGCGTCCCTAATGATAAACTTGATATTTACCTTCCGTTGGCACTCAAGAAACGCTTCGTCTTTTCATTAAGGTCTCGTCGCTTGTAGCATTGGGGAGCTCATTAAGTGTGGACGCCCAGAGGGTTTTTCTTCAAACGAAAGTGCTCATTAGATAGATGATATAAGAACGTTGGCCTGCAGCACGTCTTAATACGTCTTTACTGTCGCTACTGATTGCTAATTACATGATCCTTAGAGACGGACCCTGGGATGTCCAAGTCCACTAAGAAGGTTATATGGCTTCGTATGCTGTATATTAGTATCGTCGGATGAACTTCTATCAACGTTACTAATTAATGGTATATTCAACATTTTATAAACTTCATTTTAATTGTGTAATCTTACTGTTTACGAGTAAAAAGTTTGGATTATAGAGTATTGTTAGAATAACAACACAGAGGAACAGGAGTCATTTTCAAACAAAACGCGACGAACTTACTAATTTCTTTGCATAAAATTTACGTATTTTTGGAAAAACACAGTTTATTTTTTATTGATATCGCTGTTTTTGTACCGTTTACTACGCCTATTAAAGCAGCACAAGTTTTCTACAACAATGACTGAACGAGAAGAAAAGGGGGGAAAAAAATAGTCTGAAACTTTCAGTGATGAGACCTTCTGCATTCTTCTTAATCGACTCTATTATTTAAGGAGGCTGTTAATTTCATAAAGGAAAAGAATAAAAGTTAAAAACCAATTATAGCAAACAGTTTCAAAAATCAAATTTTCTTTTTACCTGTCTCTTCAAACAAATCAAGGCATCCGAAACTGATGCAGATACTTTCATTTTCCACTCGGCAAACAGTTAATAAAAACAGTTAATGAGAGAGTAAGACAACTTAGGAGACACACAAGACGGGGATCTCCTTACATTGAAATGCTTTTAATCGAGCTTTCCCACCCTTTATCACCCCCTCGGAAACTATTCTGATGACTGCCTTTACTACAAAAATCTCACTCCCTTTTAATGTCATGCTGCCTGCTTTTCAGTGAAAGTGGATGGTTTGATATCAGTACTGCCAACGGGCAGCAATTAGCAGGCGGCACTGGGTATTTTTTGTTTTTTTCTGCTCCAATCCTGTCAGCAAACAAGGCATTAAGTTTTAGCCCGAGCAAAGAAAATATTGTGCGTGTAATTCTGAGATGGCAATTAGGATTAAATGAAAGACATTAGAAGTGTTTCGTGTTGAAGATAGTCTTTCTTTTCTTTATTTCTCGCTCTATCATTTTTTTCTTAAGTTCTTCTCTCTTTCTTCCCCCTTCTTAAGCGTTCGGTCTTTAAAGTGCAAAACAGCCAGACGTAGTAATGGACGAAAAAAAAATGGCTCCTGTTGATTTCCACGTTGAGTCGATTCGTGATTTCGCTACTCCTAGCGAAACAGAAAAGGAGCTAGAGGATATTTAATGACCTATTAGTGAGGATAGGTGATACTTCTTTCTTTAATTCCACTTTTACCAATAACATCTTTTTTTTTTTTTTTGAATGGATACGCACAAATTGACGTTTTGTTTCTTTAAAATAGAAATATTTGAAACTGTTTTTGGCAAGAGACATTAAGAAACCGCATTAAATATCTTGCTAGTCGTGTTTATTGTGACTTGAAGAACCAAGACTCTATAACCTCAATAACTCGACTTTTATCGAAGCGTGATCTATTCTAAATATTTAGTTTCTTCTATCAGTAAATTTTACAAAATTTTTTAAACAATTTTAGTTATTATTTTTCTATTTTTAATGGAAATTTTCACAAATGAAAAAAAATCTTGCTTACTAATTAGAACATTATACTTAGCCTATTTATGAATTTTCATACGTATAAGTTTAATATATTAATCATATAAGCTAACTACTAAAAAAACAAAGCAAGGATTTACATAGAAATCATGTTTATGTGTGAGTCGCCTCGTCTTTGGATGGTTTATAAACTTTATACTTATATAAAGTTTTATTATTGTTTGCTTATTATTAAATCAATCATACATAAAAATGTTTTTATTAATAAATTATTAAATAACAAGTTCGTAAATTAAAAAGTAAGTTTCGTGCCTCTAATTTATTAATAGACTAAACAAATCAGTAGTATATTAATCAGATAGTCTTACCTATTTAGAAAATACAGCAAAGATATGTAGAGAAATCATGCTTAGGGTAGGAACCGAACCCACGTTTCTCGACGATTTATAATTTATGTAGCATTGTACTTTTCGTATTGTTTGCTTATTAATGAATAATCATTATTCGGTTAATTTAGGAATAAAATGTTTGATTATCTGAAGATTCGTCGTGTTTATTGTATGATTAGATTTATATAAACATCGTTAATCAAATTCTAAGAATCCCAGATGAATAAGGATTAATGGAATAAGGAAACGCAACACGTGGGCGATCTGCCAAGGGGGTGCCTCCCCAGAGGCCTTTATACGGAAAACTGACCTCTATTTAGGTGATAGAAGCACGAAGGAAATCCAGGCTAGCCCGTTGTTGAGGCACCAACCCGCAAGCAACTACCACTGTGTTTTATCCGCTCGGTCACCGGTGGACATCCTTATGAATAAGGACGAAAAGGGGAAACGTATCTGATTCTGGGATAGGAACAGAACCCACGACTGTCTCACTTTCGATGTTAATTAACAATTAGATTACAAACTCATTTTTTTTTCACAAAAAGTCAATTATTTCATAAGCAAACATTCTCTTTGTTATCAGAAAATACACAAAGTTTCATGCCAGTACGTTATGTAAAATTAGCCGATGTAATTCTTACTCATCCAAAATTTGCAGATTATACGCATCACCTAGTCTTATATAGCTACAGGCCGAACATAAAAGAACCCAATCTCGTTTTCTCAATATTCTAGACGAATAAACAAGTCTCTGTTTTAAAAAAAAAAGGAAGAGATATTCTGTCAAGCCCTCCAGCAGACGAGACGAGACATTGTTAATTACGGGTGCCTTTTTGTCTGTCTTCACTTATTCACGTATATTAATTCTCACCTTGGCTGGCATCTTACTAGTAGCGCTTTAATTGAAGCGAAAGACGATCTTCTTTGCCTAATTATGATGCCCTAGACAACTTGAGGATTGCGACAAAGACAAAATAAGAGAAGACCAACAATGGAACGACTTACTTGTAATTGTATCGGTTCCCAGAGATGCACTATTAATACTCTAGGGAAAAAAATAATGGAGAGAATATTTAAAAAGAATTTATCTACAAGTATATATATATAAATATATATAAAATACGTCAGAGGGAATTTTTTCTGGTCTTTCTTTCTCTTCTTTTCAAAGACTCAGACGACTTTTAATTAGCGAGGAAAACACTCTTAGATGAAATTTAACTCTCTTTCTTTCGTAATCAGAATTCTTTTTTTCCAGATTTCTAAAGAATATTCACAAAAACAAGCGATCAACTGGAGTACGTGCAATAAATGTTTAGTAAATTCGGTTCCTTCTAACAAGAAATTTTAAATAAATTAATTTTTTTTTCCCGATTGTTGAAGCTCAGTCCGGAAGAGATGTCCATTAAGAAAAGATGCTCTGTGATTAAATATACAGAAAACTATACATAAACTTCATAAGTATATCTCCAAGCATTAAGTTTGTTAGCTTTCTACCTTAAAAAAATGTATTTAAATATTAAATTTTCAGCATCTTTCCAACATCTATACGGGTATAAACTATTGGATCGGTTTTGTAATGAATAATTATGCAAATATATTATTAAATAAATATGATAAAAATGCCCATTTCCTCTGTATTTACATCAATTATAAATCATAGAATTAGTAGCATAATATATTATGTAAACCTATCATTAAATAAGTATAGCTTTCTAATTTAAAAAAATGTATTTAAATATTCAATTTTGAGCCTCTCTCCAGCATTTATACGGTTATAAACTATAGGTTCGGAAGTAAATGTAATATAGACATATCATTAAATAAATACGATTAAAAAAAAGGTTCATCTCGTCTGCATTTATGTCAATTATAAACTGTAGAATTAGTAAAATGTTATATAGATATACCAGGGCCATTCTGGCGAGATGCTAAAGGTCTAGGCGGCCAAACGGTTTATTATATGTAAAATTTTGACTAATAAAAATAGTAATCAAAACTTTTTTGATAATTATTAACTGTTTAAAACTATGTATATACAGGTTTAAAAGTAAACGATAACTATCAAATTCTTAATTAAATAATATTAAATTAATAAGGGCGGCGGTATTGTTTTGCACCTCGACAGCTAACAACCAGAAACGGCCCTAGGCATATCATTAAATAAATATAATAACAATACCTATCTCTTTTGCATTTGTATCAGTAATAAACTATAGAATTAGTAGCATAATGTGTTATGTAAGTCTATCATTAAGTAAGTATATGAAAAGTGCTTAATGTTTCAATTTAATTCGCAAATATTTATTTTTTAATACACGGAATTTGTGCTAAATTGACTTTCTTATTTACAAAATCTCTACCAGACCAATTAATTAATTAAAAATTATAAAAATATCTGAAGAAGTAAATTATCTGATATACGCTTTTGCCCTAATGAGAAATTATCTGCATGAATTATTATAATTTTGAATTAACTGTTTATGTTAAAATGAACTAATTCACATAATTTTGGTGCTATATAAATGTTATAGTAACATTAGAACCCGTGCCAAATGAATGTTATGCATAATTTAAGTTGTATTTTAAGCATTAACAAAGTTTCTCTGACAAGTTATATTTACTACCAAGTTTCTACGGAGCAAGACGTGTGAACAACTAGCTTTTTATAAAAAAATAAACTGTACAAAGTCCTTAACATTAGTTATAAAATACTAATTAATTAGTTATTCTACATTTACAAGTTAAAATTGCTTTATAATTGAAATTATATATAAAGAGTAAATGCTCAACTGAAGGATTTGTAATATTCTAAAGGTTAACATGTGAAAAATTCAATTAAAAATTATAACTGGGTAACTTACAACCTAATTTTCATATTATTTTAAGTAGAGAAATATACTTTAATACCAGGTAATGTCTACACGAGTTAAAACTTAATTATAATCAAGGTTAAATAAATATATTAAAATTTACAGAAAAATTAATTAAAAAACTATTTTAAATGTCATCTCTACCAAAAAATTTAAATTTCTTTGAATTAAACTTATTTTTTCTTAGAATAAATACATCATAAGCTATGCCAAGGGGTCGTTGGCAGTTCGGAGAACAAAACTTGGTTAGTAGATGAGGAAGAGCTATCGTAGATAAAAAAAAAAAAAAGGGAGAGAGAATGTCGCCACTAACACCTTATCAATTCTGGTTCGTCACTTCCGTCCAGGCATTTCCCGGTTAACGGAAGAGACTTTGGAGGAAGAGTCTCAGAGATAGGGAAGAGTGGTTCTGTTTTGGATCTGTTCAGGAAACAGCCCGAGGTAGGCTGCGGATGATAGCCAAGCCTTTTGTCTTTGACACCATCCTTTTTCTTCCTTTGTACTTTTTACTGTGCTTCTCCCTAAGGAGAGAGAAAAGAGTAAGAGAGAAAGAGAGGGAGAGAGAGTTTGTTTGCATGTAGATTTTCTAAATCAACCGATCGATTTATTCATAAGCGGGCCCGAAACCTTATAATTTCATTTAGGAAAATAATCAGAGTAATGGCTATTTGATGACTATTTTGAAGCTAATCTACTGAACCTTGTAATAATTTTTTAGCTTTTAAGCCAGTTTAAAATACATTTCAACGTAAAAAATTTAAGGTTTTAACTTAATAATACCTGTTAGATACCTTAAATACACATTTAAAAATTTGTTATATAGCCTACCTTAAATTTACTTTAGACATATCTGTTATATGTAGAATGATCACACTGTTTATCGCCCAAACTGGAACAGTTTTTATGAAGACATAAAAATTTAGTCTAAAAAAATGACTAAATTTAGATTAACTTTTAGAAAATAATTTGTATATTTACCTGTAAATTAGTTATATTGCGTTAGAGAACCCATAAAATGGTTATATTTTAAACGTTATTCTGTTTTTGAGGATTAAAAACATGAAAAATCCGGAACTATCCCGGACAAACCGGGACGTGGGTTCATTATAGTTATATACTTTGTCTGTTCTACACCTTAAATATACCTCAAAATTACTGTAATAACTTCAAAAATTAATCTTTTAAAAGTTGAATATTAATAAGAATTGACTGTAAATAATATTATTTAACTAAGAAGAAATTAGGCAGATTCGAGACTTCTTTTTTTAAAATGGGACGGCGAAGGTCGTTATCGTAGCGCTTTACGAAGGAGCCGAGTAATAAGTAAAGTCGACTATTGCTACAGTATTTTTTGGAAATATTTTTGGAGTATCGAAATTCATAATGCGATAAAGTCAGCTGCAATCTCGTCCCAAATCATTTGTAACCCAAACCACTCGGGCTGCCATTATAAACGACGCCAAAACAGTTAGGCGTCGATGACAGCATCGTTATTGAATCACATGGAGACGTTTTCCCATCTAGGAACCGATATCGCAACGCTTTATCGTCGAATCCGAGAGTGAAGGGAGAGAGATAGTAGCAGCTTATTGTTTGATCAAAGCTGCGCTACGTCTCTCCCCCTTCTACTTTATTATCGTCTTTTGGATCTCGGTTTGGCGGGTTTCCGCCATTTTCGCTACTCCAAACATGCTTGCGCCATTTCCTACGGCCAGGCAACAATCATTTGAACCAACTGATGATCAACAACTGGCGTTATTAAGTGAAGCCATTTCAACAACGCCTCTTACACAGAAAGCAATAACCTTTCTGCTACTAGTCATGACAAGCTCTTGGGGCCACAATGGCGAGATTCGCGGGCGCTGTAGGGCTTTGCCACTACATCTGCCCACCCTCCCTACGCTCCCCTTTATCGCAACGTTTCTGATTGCTATGCTCTGGGACTTTATGAATAACAGCAAGTACCAGCTACAGGAAATTAACTGGGCCATTTATTGAAAGGACCCCGAGTACTACCCAACTTGTTTATGATGCCCCGATCGCTTTAGGCTGTGGGAGCTGACTTGATTGCACGTGGAGTAAAGGAGGGGGAATCGTCAACGCCCGCTGGCTAAAGAAATACACAAACGGTATTTTTTCCTCTCCTTCTTCCTTTTAAGTCGGACGATCCAGATAGACGGATGTAGTAGCCGAGTTTGGATGATGGCTTCTGATGCAACTCCAAGAAATTCTGGGTTTTTACCTCCACTTTAACGGTTTTAGATAAGGGTTGTCGAGATATATTTATGGTGAAGTATTTTTTTCTGTCTCTTCTTCTTTCGACTGAAATTATTTTGCATGACATCCTGCTGGATTTTCGATTCAATTTTAAGTTTATTTTTCTACTTCGATCGTAAATCGATTATACGCAGCAAATGATTTATAATAAAACTTTATTTCTGCTCTTTTAAATCGCAAATTATTTCACATTAAAAATTTCTCTTTTATAATTTCTTTTGATTGATCGATTGCGTTAACTCCTTTCGTCGATAATTGATTGCATTAGGAAACTGAACATTTTAACAGATGATTTGCAACCGAAACCGATTAAATTAAAAACTCAACAGCTGATTTCAGAGCGTAACTGATTAAGCAAACAAATCCAACATTCTAACAGTAATCTGTAACTGATTAAATAAAGAAACTGAACATGTTACAGTTCATTTGCAACTGTAACGATAAAATAAAGATGTTGAAAATTTTAACACTTGATCTGTAACTATAACCGATTAAAGTTAGCAATCGATCAACACTACATTAAACAAATATTTTAACAACTAACTGAGATCGTAACTAATTAGAGAAGCTTAACATTTTAACTAATTAAGTAAAGAAATCGAATATTTTTAGCAGCTAATTTGCAACTGTAACTGATTAGCATTACATTACGAAACTGAACAATTTAATAATTGATTTTAAACCATTAAAGAAAACTGAATATTTTAACTAATGAAATAAAGAAACCGAACATCTTAACAGTTGATTTACAGCCGTAACTGACTAAATAAAGAAAATGAACAGTTAAGTAATTGTTTGCAACTGTAACTGATTAAATGAAGAAAGTGAACATTTTGACAGGTGATTTGCAACCATAACTGATTAAATTAGGAAACCGAAGCTGATTTGAAACCGTAGCTGATTAAATTAGGAAACTGAACATTTCAACAGCTATATTTGGAACCGTAACCGATTAAATTAGGAAACTGAACATTTTAACAGATGATTTGAAACCGTAACCGATTAGACAAGGAAACCGAACGTTTTAATAGATGATTCGAAGTAATAACTGAATATATTAAGAGCAAAATTGAATGATTTGCACAGTAATACATTGTATTAAACCCTTCTGTAGCTAAGTACAAAAAATAAGCTCATTGTATCGCTAACTCACCAATATTTAAATAATTTTACTAAATTATATATAAAGAAGATTTTAAATAATTTTAATTATTTTTAAATAAATTATAAATTACTTTGCGCTATCAGATAACATCTGAGAATTTATTCCTAATTGATAAATTTTTTTTCTAGTTTTGCTAACACATCTAATCACGTAAAATAATTTAGTAGAAGATATTATCTTTAAAAAGATGATTAATTTTTAAAAATCTTTTATAGCGAAAATTCATTATCAGCTTTCTGCATTAACTAATAAAGATTTCGCGAGAGTAATAAAAGAAATCGGGGAAAATGTACATTTTAAAATTAAATATTTATTTAGATTTTTAAAAAAACTCTGTAAATCTATAATAAAATTATCGATTTTATAGTTAAAATTAATTGTTCTTAATCGTGTTTAATGTATCGATTGTCATTAACAGTCAATAACTTATTATGTAGTCGAGTTTAAATGATTATTCTCATTACATGCCATTGATCTCTTGAAGCGAATTATTTTTTCTTGTTTCATCTACAGCCAATTCCTCTTTGATTGCATGAATCACTCGATTAAATTATAGAATAATTTCCTGTAATATGTGTTACTACTGATCGTTTTATATAAGTCTTTTTCGATAGAATAATTTAAGGTTCTTAACTCTTAAAAAATATAAAATAACATTAAGAAAACTTAAGTTTTAATGGTAAAACGTTCATGAGTTTATATTATAAATTTTTATCTAATTTAATAACGAGAAATTTTATTTTTATGCATAAAAAAAATATAAAAAGTTAATAAAAATGCTGGACTAGTTTAACTTTAAAACTACTTAAACCAGTGCAAATTTTAAGGAATTTACACTATAGAATTTTTTTATTAATTAATATTGACAGATTTAGTATTTTTACATGTAAAAAAAAGATAAAAATTAATTAAAATGTTAGAAAATTATTACGAAGTTTTTATGATTTACTGTTAATTAGAATTTCATACAATCGCTTACAAGAATTTGATCTTGATTATTATCTAAAGAAAATTTAAGCGAATAATTTGAAGTTGTTTCTTTAAAGCTTTTACAGTTTCTATGCAGTTTATCACTTTGAAAGCTTTCGCTGATGCGATGTCAAAGGCTTTTAGGTGTCGGGATATGCCCCAAACCATTGTAGTTACGTCGCCAGCTTTGTACGAATAACGTGATTTAAAACAAATGTCACGCTCACGAGGCGCTTAAGATAAAAACATGCCGGCTTCTTAAAGCAGTTTAATAAGAGGAAGATATTCGTATCTGAAAAAGAAATTTCACGCTATAAAAACCAATGATCGTTCTGTAACGTGACCACGAATATTTAATGCGATATCTCGTCTTAAGATGTGAACTTTTTCAGAAAGAAAAAACCCACGTGATCTCTGTAAAATTCACAAACCGTCTTCGTGAGGAAAATAATTTTATTCTTTCTCACTTCCTCTTTTAACCTTGTTAACCTTAAGTTACTTTTATGCAGCTAGATCGACGCCATTTACCTCGCAATCTTCTCCATGCAAAACATAGATCCTAAACAGCTAGAATGTTACATAACAACAAACCGGACGAAGGTATGAAAGTAAATTGCTTCTATAATTGAAAATTAATATGTTTGCTTCGGTTCGGTCTATTTATTTTTTAATATTTCAAATAATCTGACACCATACTCGATCACTATTTAACCGGATTTTATTAATGCCGATCTACAACTACATACATACATACATACATAAATACATACGTCCAATGAATAATGGCACACAATATGTACAAATCAGTAAGGACGCATGTCCATTTTTTTGTTTTTTTTTGTTTTTTTAAATGTGGTCCTCCGAACCGACAAATCTTAAGCTACAGTTATTGACTAGCAATTAACTCCACGTCTACCCCCAGTTACCGGTTATCATAAGGTGAATCTCCACTTCCATAACCACTGGAACCATCATCTCGATTATGGGAGGTTTCCAGCTCTTGCGTCTGACGTTTGATCTGGGCCAAACTGTTGTAACTGTACGGCATGGAAGCGAATAAGATCCTCTCCTCGTAATCATATTCGCACAAAATTTTGTTGTCGTAAAGGTAGAACCTATCGCCCACGCAAAACCTGCAAGGATACAATTTTCTAAGAATTAACAGAATTTTTCCCCCTCAAAGTAATTAAAAGAATTAATCAGTGCGCTTCGTAACATTAGAACATGATAAATATGACAACTCTGCCAAATAATTAGATTTAATTCTCGAGAAAACTACTTTAAACTACGATTGAACAAGCTACATCTTACAGTTTCATGTTACAAGACTACAACTTAAGGTCTCATGCTTTTAAATTTATTATTATTTAATGGAGGAGAAGGGCCTCTTATGTTATAGCTTACGGCTATAATAAGTTTAACATGTTTGCTATATTAAATCAAAGCTCTAAATAATGCTATTAAATGCATAAATACAGCTCTATGAGAGAATCATAAAATAAACAAGGAACATCTTTTCATCAAGAGATTAAATCTATCAATGTTTACTAACTGATAAAAGATTAATGCAATATCTGGGGTTCGTTACTGATAAGACTATAATTTTAAGCAATGAAAGATTGGATTATATTAATGGGATAAGGCAACGCAACACATAGGCGATCTGCCAAAGGGGGTGCCTTTCAGGAGAACTTTTATGTGAAACTGGCTTCTATTTAGGTGTTAGACACGTGAAGAAAAGCCGGAAAACTCCACATGGGCAGCCCGTTGATGAGGAGGAACCCATGACCAATATTCAGTAGTGTTATCCATTCGGCCACTGGTGGGCTTAAGCAACGAAAGGTTTTCAGTCAATGTAAAGAATGACGATAACCAAATTTCGATCGTTCTCTAATATATTTTATCCATAAACACTCAGGAATTTATTACTTAAATTAGTTCTAAAAACTTTTCACGTTATTCATATTACAAATTCTAATTAGTCACAAAAGAGGTTAAATAAACTCAAAAGTTTTTCAGTAAGAGAATTACAGTTTTTAACTTAAAAAAAACTATTAATAATCGTCTTGTTTTAACCATAAATCAAATAAAAATCCAGATGTAAATCCACATCAGATAGATTTTGTTTAATAAACAGATCCCATTATGTGAAGGACATGAACGTTAATCTCAAGCAAACTTCTTGAGAAATTCTATCCTCACCTACAATTTTCCCACGATTTGTTGAAGAGTGAAACGTCATTCAACTCAACATTTTTGTTTACTGCTCGGTCTCATTGTTGACCATACGTCAACCTGAAGATTGGAAAGAGAAAACATACTGCTAGTATAGGCTTAGTTAGTATTAACACTAAGCTGATCCTATTTAAATTACAATCATATAAAGTTAACTCTAGTGGTTTAGAGGAGCAAAAAATTGATAATTGACCATATACGAACTATATTTTCGTCAAAATTATGATAATATATTTACAATTTTAATTGAAAACATTTTATAAGTGTAGTATATAATGTCGTGGTCATTACAAGGGTAAATGAGTAAGAAACAATGCAATTTTCGCTTCTAAACATCAATTTAATGTAGATAGAAGTTAGCCTCTCTAGGCTAACTTCTATCTACATTAAATTCTATCTAATTTTATCCTAAGGCTATTTTCCTACACTATCATAAGGTTAATGCATACCAAAAGCATTAAATTTTAATTTTATTATAGTTATAATAGCTAAAAACTTTAAAATGTTTAATTTTAATGTATAAAAACAGTTGTGGATACGAAAATGTTACAATAATAATTGAAATTATTTATTTAAATATAATTTTTACGCAAAAATTGTTCAACTGACGTCAATTTCGGTAATAATAAAATGAACGTTCGAAACAGGATAATTTAATTCTATCGAAGAAAAATTATCTCAACTAATTAAAAATAATTCGATTTTTTAAATAACTGTTTAAAGTTAATTTATTCTGAAATTTGTTCGTTCCTTTTTTTTTCTATACGTATTTTATATACAGAATAGTTCAAAGGTCAGTTAACCATTGCAAACATTAAATTGCTGTCTTATTTATTATGTTTCTACAAATTTTATAGAAGAAAAACACATTTTTCTAAACTCAGATTCGTATTCTAGACACATAAAACTTGGTTAACGGATTTTGCTCCACCCTACATATCCTGGAAAATGAATATGGACTCTTAAAATTAAAGAAATTCGAGATGTATAGGTTGTCCCATAAATCTAGGAGAAAGACTTTTTCTTTTACATGTAAAGCATGGCGCTATGTAAAGCATGGCGCTGAGTAAGGAGGAACGAATTAAAGCATGGCGCTGAGTAAGGAGGAACGAATTCGTTATTTTGATAGTGAGGACTGGCAGTTAGTATGAAGTTGTCGAAGACTTTAGCAGGCTGCATCCAAACTGCTGTATGTAATTAGTAGAAAGTCTGGGGTCCATATCATCAAAATAACTTGAATTTGTTCCTCCATAATTAACACTACTCTTTACCTGTAAAAGAATAAACAAGGATCATCACAGATCTTACGATTCCAGACTTATGGGACACCCTATATATTAGAAACAGAGATCGATTTAAACTGTTATATAAAATTTGAAGGATTAGATAGAGAAACTATACAAAATTTGGGAAAAAATTTTAAAAATCTCCGATAACTTCTGTATATTTTAATATTCATAATTTAATTTGATTTTAGAATTTTTGCGGTTGAAAATTACTTTCAAACAATTAACTACGATGTATTTAAGAGCTAATTATGTAAATTAACTTTTGAGAAACGTTATAATCAGTTACAGAATGAAAACTTCTTTATCACATTTTAAATTTCTATGACTTTCTAAATGTTCATCTGCATCAAAAATTAGCATTTTTTCTTCTTTTATAAGCTTTTTTTTTATTTAAAAATAATGAATACGATGATTCATCCAAAGGTTCATTCGTTTTGTCCGAAAAGTGCACTCTTAGGTCATTTTGGTATCATTTTTGTGCTTTTTTTATAATGAGGAAGCGTAAAATGACATCAAATTGACGTAATAATGTACACTTTTCTGACAAAACGAATGCACTTAAGATTTTAATATATAATTCTAAATCATGCTTAATATTCTGTTTAATATTCAAAATGGTAATTATTTAAAAATAATCAAAGTAAAATTTAAACTCAAAGAAGAGAAGGAGGAATTGTCATTCTCTTTAGAAATTTTGAAGAAAATTTGACTTTTAAAATCACATTTTAAAGTTCAAATTCAAATTAGTAAATCTATCAAGCTAATATAATAAATATAAGATAATATAATTATTAATTTATTTGTTATGAATATAATGCTTAATAAAAATTGTAATTTTCACTCATTTTTCTCGGAAAAGAATTATTTACATTAACGTAAGCTAGAGGTATAACCTATTATTAACAATTTATATATCATTTACCTTATACTATTACAGTAAAATCCCGCTTTTAACATTTATCAGTTTAACGTTTACCCGATTATAGGTTCATATTTAATTGTTCCCGTTTCTATTGCTCCACAAAGCACAAAATCCCTATTCTAAGTTTACCTCGATTTTAGCTTGAATCTGTTGGTCCCCGAGAAAACGTTAAATAGGGGTTTCATCATTTACTTTTAAATAAATTTAGAAAAATCAACTAATAATTAATCAACGACATTAATAAGAAATATAACAAAAACTATGAAAAGACGAAGAGACCTCGATATAAAAGAGAAAAAATTGAATCTTACACTATAGGCGAAGTGGATAATTGTAATAAAAAGCATATAGAAAATTGTGAAAATATAAGAAATTAAGTATGATCCACTTAATATAGCTATATTATAAAATATTTTATTGCACATTATAATGATGTTTTTCTCTTAAAAATATTGATTATCATGAACTAATGATAAAATGATGTAATAATAATCAATAATAAATCTATCATAATGTTATTTTTATATCCTACTACAATGCTAATTCCTACACTACCTTAAGGCAATTTCTCATCCTATCATAAGACTATATTTTTACTCTATTATAAAAAGTTATATTCATATCATATCGTAAGCTTATTGCCATTCTATCATAAGGACATATTCTTAATCTATCATAAGGCTAGTTTCACATTTTGTCAGTGGTGAAGCTACCATAGATGCAGACAATGCAACTGCATAGGAGCCTAATTCGATTGGGGACCAATTTAATTAAGAAGGGGCAAAGAGGCTGGAAAACAAAATGTACAATTATACATTAAAGTACAAAATATTGGAAATGAATAATATCAGTATTCAGAAGGGCCCTGAAGAGGCCAGAAATTTACAGGAAGGCTTTTTTTTGCTGCATTGGGCCCAAAATTTGAAGCTCCACTGCTGCCTCCTGTCGTAGTATTTTCTATTCTATCATTACGACATATTCATACTCTCTTATAAATCTATTTTCTTAACTTATCCTGCTGTTTTCCTAACCTATCTTAATGCTAATTCCCACACCACCTTAAGGTAATTTCTCATCCTATCATAACATTAATTCATATCACATTACAAGAATATCTACTTCTTGCACCAAGGAGAAAGAAGAAGAAAAAAAAGCCTTATGTTAAAACAGAAATACTTGCAATTTTCGCGTTTCAATTTAACAGAAAAAGTGACAGGTAAAGAGCTTTATGATGGTTAGATATAATGAAAAAATAGCCTTGAATTTAGTAAATGTCTACCACGTATCAGTTAAAGAGATTATCTATAACGTGAAAGACACTAAATCACAGTACAGTTCAAACGATATTAGTCGGAAGGATAGCATAAAAACCAAAGACAAAGAAACCTCGACTTAAAAGACAGAAAAAAAAATAGATTTTGCACTGTAGATGAACTGGGTACTTGTAACAATAGGCATATAGAAAAGTGAGAAAAGCAGCTCACCTGTGATTACATTGCTGACAGGCAAAGCACTCCAGATGATAGACATTTCCTCGAGCTCTCATCACCATCTCGAAAGCAGGAATGGTTTTGTTGCAAGCAGAACACAGACCAGTAGTCCCAAACAGCCTGAAAGCAAAAATAAAAATATTTTTCTTTTTATTATTTCAATCATAGTTTTTTAACGCTCTTCTTTTAACAGTTTATGAAGTTAATTTGTAATTGTTTATGTACATACGTTTCGGTTCTTAGATGTATTAAAAATTATTTTTAATTGTAAAAATTTTGAAAAAATTTAATTAAATAAAGAAATGTATCGTTAAACTAAATATTTACCATGTTGAAAGTGTGAAATTGTTACAGCCAATAAAAAAATTAGTATTTTACTAAGAAAAATGGAAGACTTTAAAAAGTTTTTATGTTTGATTTATGTGAAGAAGTAATATTTTATAACTTTAAAGTTGGTTTGATTTATATTATAAAAATTTTCTTGAAAAATCAAATTTCTCATGAGAAGCTACTGTAGAATTTATTCATGATTCAATACAAGATTTAGCTCTAAAGACAATTTTGATTAATTAAATCGCGATTTAAAATTTAAATAGATGTATTTTCTTATTACAGCCAAACCTCTGAACAACGGCCACTGACGGAAACATAAAAAATAAATGCCTATTATTTGGGGGTTATTTTGTATGCATTTTTGCTTCAAAGTTCACGAAAAAATGGTCGCTGTTTAGAGGTGGTCGTTATTAAAGGTTCGACTGTATTTCTTTTTACTAATAACTGTTATAGAGGAACAATTAATAGAGGAAAGTTGGACTAGAAATCAGAAGGGCTTAAGTCAAAGAAGAGAAGTTGTCATTCTCTTTAGAAATTTCGAAGTCATGATCTTGAAAATCAAATTTTAAAGGTTATAGTTCAAAGTTCAAATTAGTAAATCTACCAAGCTTATGTTAATATAATTATTGATTTATTTGTTATGAATATAATGCTTAATAATTTGGACTGTCCATCAAAATGACATCATTTAATTTCTAATTAAATTTTGACCTTTTCTTAAAATTGCTTTAAGACGATAACCCTTTCATCTCAAATGTTGAATTAATATTGAATAAAGACAGTTAAAGTGGAAAAAAATCGAATTTTAAAACAAGAAAATGTACTGTTAATTAGATAACCAATAATTTTGTTGGATCATCAACACATGATTTTTTTTTATTAAACAAATCTTTCTCACCTGAGATAGTCTCTCTTGCAAAGGATGAGGTTAGCTTTGGTGAAGAGTGTGCTACCCACTTCTCCCAATCTACAGTCGCAACAAGCGCACTTGAGGCAATCCTCGTGCCAGAATTGATCCAGAGCCTTCAACAGGTATCGTTCACGAATAGGTTTTTGACAACCAGCACAGTCTGTTCCCGTTGTAACTCCTCCGGGCCCTACAGAACGGGCCTGAGTCTCCGTCTTCACTTCCATTTACCCTATGAAAGAACGAATATAATACAAAAATATATTATCTCTATACAACTTCCTTGTAAAGTATCAAAGAGGGTGGAAATTTTGATACATTATATTATATATAAAAGTTATTACAAAGTGTGAATTTGTTCGTACAAACGTGTTTAATCATTACGCTCCTACACAGAAGAAAAGTGCTCACTAGTGGCTGAGTGGATGCAACCACTGAATACAGATTGCAGGTTCGCACCTGACCAACGAGCTGGCCATGTGGTGTATCCCGGGTTTCTTCACGTGTCAAACAATTAAACAGGGCCAGTTTCCCATGGAAAGTCCTCCCGGGAGTCACCCCCTTAGCAGACGCCCAAGTGTTGAGTTTCGTTATGTCATCAATACAATCCATAGAAGAAATGATAAATTAAAATAAAGAAACGAATGTGTGATAATATAAATAAATGCAATTTGCATTATATAAACGTAGAATATGAGTTGAGAAACATTTGTATCTATAAATTACACCAACCGGTTCCTAGTAAAGAGCTAAAGTGATGTGCCAGTAGCAATTAGAAGAGTTATCAGAGTCATTAAAGTGGATTGACACCAATTGTTTAGTCGTAAATAAATCGAACTGAAGCAAATTAAACAATAAAAAATATATAATTTTCCTTTCACTATAAGTATTTTTATTATAAACGTGAATATTATGAAACTCAATTTTCTATAATGTAGCCTAAATCATACGAATCGCAAGAAAAAGTTGCTTTGTAACGTAAAAATTAACAGAAATTTTCAGGTTAGTTGGAGCTTGTAGATTATGTAATTAAGTGAAAATCATTTTTCACTAATTTATTAACCTTAAAAAAATATAAAAAAGATTTTTCATTTGTTTAACAAGTTAACACTTCCTAATTTATTTACAATTAAAATGTATTTTCCATGTTTGTTTCGATTTATGATAAACTTAGAGAAATTATTTTCTATTTTCTATAATTTATATAACAACTTTTTAAACATTTCGTCGTAAAAATTTCAAATTTGCATTGATAAGCCACCATTGGTCGAGTGGGTAAAACCACCGAACGCTGTAGTTGGTCGTGGATTCGCGCCTTACCAACCGGCTGCCCACGTGGAATTTTTACGATTTTCTTTACGTGTTTAACACTTAAATAGAGCCAGTTTACCATAGTAAGTAAGTTCTATCGGGAGGCATTCCCCTCGGCAGATTACCCATGTGTTGCGTTGCCTTATTCCATCAATCCTATCCTTGAATTTGAGTTTCTTGTTAATTATAATTGAGTTATATGTACTGTATAATATACGACTCCAAGTTATTTCTATAAATATAGTTAAATCGTAACATAATTTGCACAAATTAGATGAATTTTTTCAAGTTTTAATTATATTTTCATAGAAATAGACTTAAAATTTGCGAAAGACGGTCTTTACAGATTTCTCTCACTGTGCTGCCTTATTACATAATTTCCTTATCTTCTTCTACTTGTTTATTATGTTAAATATAATTTTTTAAATGTATATCTAAATACAATTTTTAATTTTAAGATTAAATAACACAAACATTAGCTTACGATTCCATCAAAAACGTTTAAGATATATACCTGAAGTAATGGAGACTTTGCAAATGATAAATTTATTTCTCTTCAAAATAAGTAATAACAAGAAAGAAAGAGACGCATGTAAATAACAAGATGAATACTTTATAACTGTAATTTATAAATTAAGAAACAGTTAAAGGTCTATAGAAAGAGTAGACATATTATAAATGATTGTATAGGGCAGTGCAACAAATAGCGATGGTAGACAGGGAAAGAAAAGTTTATGGACAAGAAGACAATTGTATTAGGGACTGGTGTAATGTCTGGCATACGTCAGAAGTGGGCGATATGAAGGTTTCAGTCCAAGGTATACGCCATGTGGCGGCCGAGTTATTACCAAAGTACAAGTTTATTGGAGTCCCGTGTTTGTCTCGATAGGAGGGCGTCTGAACTGTAATTACATGGTTTTTCTGAACCTATTATTTGCCCGCTCCTAAATCATTTTTTTATTCGTTATTGAAGCTGATTGGATGGAAAGAACTGTTGGCCGTTATTCCTCTTCTAGTTTTCTTGTTTTTTTCCCTTTATTTTTTTCATTATAAGCGATTATTTCTGCCCAAGAAGATCTGAAAAGGATGAAGTGTATGATGTCAAATCAATTTCTGAAGTTTTATTTATTATGTTGTCTATTTAGACCCTCCGTTCTTAGATTTGAAAGGGTGGAGTTAAGATCTAAAGGAGTTAGGAAAAAAAGTATAATTATAATTTTAATGACTTTTATTTATGATTATTTCGTTACGAGAGATTTAAATTTAATATATTATAAGGAAATTTAAACAATTTTCTGTTATTTTTAACAAATACTTTTTTTCCCATATTTTTCTCAAATTAAGTGCTTTTAATAAGTTAAGTAAATTGATGTACTGTACCTGTGCTTATGAAGGATGTAAGAAGTTAAGTAAATTGGGAAAAATACTGCGTTAAAAGTGTTACTTTCGAGAGATTTTAGAAATTTTGATTAAAATTCTAATTATTTTATACATAAAATATAAATAAATGAAATATATATACATATTTCTTGCTAAAATGGACAAATCCAAATTGATGATGACGATATCTTTGCATTTAGTTTCGTTTAACTTACCATATATTCATCATTATAAGACTTATTAAGAAAATACAACAAAGTGAAGATTTTTAGAGACTAGAGCATGATATTCTCTCAGCAATTTTATAAATTATTGAAAAATTGAATGGGAAAAGAGCTATCAAACTTAGTTTTTCTTACTTACAATTTTACATATTGATGCTTCACATATAAAGTTTCAAATGATTTCGTTTAATTCTCACAACTCTGCTATAACTTATTTATAAAAATTATAATTAATCTAAATAAACTAATATTTTAAATTATAGAATTCTATATAGATTATCTGTTAAAAATTCTAAGCACAGTTCTCCGTTCTCTACCTTAAAACGTGGTCCCCCTCAATCCATTTTTAACACATTACATTACATAGCTAGACTAAATTTCAATTTAATTAATTAATTTAGACATAATTATCAATCGAGGAGCCTTCAAACAGCATCAGAATGCCGCCATTTTGGCATTCTAAAGCCTTAAAAATATAGAGTTATACACATAAAGTAAACTTGCATCGGATGTAATAAGGCGAAAAAAAATTAATTAAGCTCTAAAACTAATTTACGAAAATGGAAAAAATTCCAGAATTTATCTCGAATTTTAACATTTTTTTCTACAAAAAATCTATTAAAATTTTCGCATATAATATCATAAATCAAATTCAATCGCGATACTAATCATCAACTGCCGAATTAACTTGATAAAGAGAAGGGTTTTAGGGGGGTCTAGCTTCACTCTTCTCATTAGACTGGCCTTATCAGCAACGTGTAAATTAAATTTCAAGTAATCGTTTGTTGTTTTAGATCCATTAACTTTTAACAAGGAGATGCTAGTCATCATTTTAATTGACGTAATAATTTATCAAGCTATGGCCATGTGTGTTCATTTGCGCTTGTTCTCCCTTATCTGATCGCCATATGATGACATCGTTATAATAAGCATTAAATGTGCAAATGGAATCGCATTTTAGGTATATAGGTGACTACTAAATGGATATTTACATGCTATATAGGTAGAACCTAATTAGGTATTTATCTTATAATTTTAAAATGCTTTTATCTCACTGGTCCTACTCGTTATGCCCAACAGCAGAACGGAACTCGTTACGCTTTTTTATATTGAAATTTCGCTTGTTACCATAAAAAACGTAGCCGTTTGATGATTATGTCTATATAAATGAATGTATTTAGATTGTTACATAGTTATTTTTTTTATTATTATAAAATTTGCTTTAACAGTTTCGTAAAATTCTAACTTTGCGTTTTGATAGAGAATTTAGTTTTAAAAAAATATATTTTTTAGATTTATATTTTTGTAGTTAAAAATCATAAAAATTGTTTCTGTATCTATAGCTTTTAATTTAATAAAATTAATTTATTTGCACAAGAACGGCGGTTTGCATCCCCCTTTCTTTTACCGAAAAACTTTTGGCGCTCTGTGAAATGCGTGAAAAATGAAATAATTTAAAAAGAAAATTGCATTTATTATTTAATTACAAGAAATTTAATTCGTTAAAATGCCAAAAAAATTCAATACAAAAGAGGAACATAATGTTCAGCGACCGATGGATTTAGAACTCAAACCCCAAAAACAATTTAGTGGAAACCAAACATTCGATTAATAGATGATGCTACCATGGTAACAAATCCTTCTCACCTAGTCCTAGTTAGAGGGACAATTATGACGTCATGCAGTAGAATGATGACCTGGGCGAATTAGTGTCGTCCCTCAAGCTCGACTTAATGACTTGCTAGGATGTCTTATCAGATGGCGCTGGGATCACAGTTAATGCGAAAGCACCATGGATTTCATCAATGTAATCCGACGTATATTTCATTCCATAATCCTCCTTCTAGAAATGACGCCAGCCTGTACTGTAATAGGGTTATTAATTACGAAAGACCGACATTAACCAATTCTATCGACTCTGTTGTGCACCACATAAAGAATCTCCGCTTGTAAAATTAACCAATTTCGATCGGATTTTTAAGGATTTTTAGTTAGAGTTGACAATTCCCGTGTTACGTATCGATTGCGATGTTACGCACGCTTTCCACTTCTACCCCATTTTTCTCCCTTTGGGGGTGTATGCTTAATGGTCACGACGTTGCATTGACATTCAGTGAAGAAGACGAAAATATCGCCGTTTGAAATTCCCACTGTATCATCGAGTGAAAAGTATTATGCCATTAGATTTCTCCTTCTATTCATTTAGATTCTTACATCGTTTCCAGTCAAAGAAGCGAAATCATTTGCATTATTTACGTTACGCGTATTGCTTATATTACGGCGCATACTAACTTCTTTAAAATCTGACAAAACTGCGATTTAATAATATAAAAATTCTATTTTAAAATTATATTTTTCAGTCATTTTTCCAATAATAAATATCCTAACTTCTTTTGTATGCTTCTCCGCATCACTTCATTCTCTTCCATTATAAACAGCAGCGCGTAATAAACGTCATTTTTAAAATATACCAATAAAAAATGTTAAATTATATAAGCCATATTCTACATCATAAAACTTTATAATTTATGATAAATGTAAGAAATAATCCTTTAATGTTTAAACTGAATTACTACAGACCTATTTGTAGTTCATTAAAACGTATGTCTCTCATCTTTCATAGTTGATTCTCAGAATAGTTCTTCGTTTAAACTAACAGGATATTCCGAATTCTTTCGCAACATTCGGGAAGTTAGGTAGATTATTCGCAAACACATGTTATTTTTCAGAAACGTCCTGAACATCCTGTTTCAGAATCTACCGTTGGAATTTCTGCATTTTAGATAGATCCAACCCTACAAACTTGAATTCATATCTACGCTCTTAAAAGACTTCTTGCTTGTGGATGAAGTGAAAAACTCATAAACTTGTTTGAATTTAGAGAATGTAGTAACATCTTTCATCTATCTACATACAACGAGTTTAATTTCAAATAACATTTTCTCCATTAACTTTCTCCCGTTAGAATTATTATTACACGACTTTAGCTGAAGTACACATTTTTAGAACTCTCGGAAATTTTGAAATTGCCGAATGTAGTTTGAATCTTTCATAATTGTAAAAAGAAATTAATTAGATAAACTTTTAATACCAAGTTTAATAAAGATTTCTATGCTGAAAGAATATCTTTTACTTTACTTCTACACCCGTATATAAGATGAAATCGTATAGTTTTTCCTGTGACGTGAATCTTTAAACATATTCCATACCAGGCCGGATTTATGTATAAGCTAAACAAGCTTCAGCTTTAGGGCCTCATGCTATGAGGCCATAAGGGCTTTAAGCTTTCAAATTTATTATTATTTAGTGAAGGGTAAAGGATACCTTATATGTCATGGCTTAGGAACTAAGTCTAAATTCTGTCCTGTCCCACACGGTGATTATTATTAGCAATCAAGTAAGCTAAGATTCTTATCATTTCTTGTCAATGAATGAAAATATACATTTTTAGCAATTATAAAAGATACATTACAAAAGTACAAACCTATATACTTAAATTAAGACTATAATCATTATTTTATGGCCTCAAAAAATTAAAATTTGTTGTTAAATCCTGCAAGTCAGCAGCTTATTCAATCACATTGTACGACTTAAACGCTCCTGTTTAAGCAAAAAACATTAATTTACATTCAATTTCTCTAGAATGGAGTTAAGTGAAGGTTTTTTTCTATGTAATTTTGTAGTTTTTACCTTTCTGACATATCAAACTGGAGAACTGACTTATCTTGAATTCTCTAACAGCATATAGCTTAACGCACAGCACAATTCGCTATTTTTAAACATAGCTTTATTTTAAAAAATCTCACACTCAACTAACTAAATCTAAAATCTAAATCATAGAATTGATTCGATTTCAATATATAAAAATACTCTTAACATAAAAAGTTCGTTGGAATTAACATAAATCGTGAAGCTATGCAACGACACGTGAACGTGACACGCAACGAATTGGTATTTTCGTTCATTTAACTCGCGTCAAACCATTTTCGAAAATCTTCACGTTCAACACACGAATAAAACCTTTCATCACTTTTGTTATCGTTCTCATTTAAAAGTTTTCAAATAATTAATTAATTTTTATCTTCCAATCTTTAATTAACCCCATTAAAAATTAAGTAATTAAAATGATTTTTCTTTAATAAAATTCAGAAAATATTCAATAATTAAGCAAACAACAAATAAATAAAGGAAAAAGTATTCGATCTTCTATTTTCCTTTTTATTTTCCACCATTTCTCTTTTGAGAAATCGTTAAAATACATATTTACTTACGCCGATTGCGTTATTAACGTTATAGATATTGGTGAGAATTTTTTCTATATAAAGATTGTTAGGTTAGAGAGAATTTTAATCCGTTTAAAATCTCTTTCACTTTAAATGATTCGCTTCCATTGAATAATTTATCAGAATGTAGTGATATAGTAATCATCTTAATGCATCTTCACATCTAGGTATCTTCGCTAGAGCATAATATAGAGCAAGCACTAATGTCGGACAAACATTACAGATGCGATTACCGGCAGAAACGAAAGCCAACAGAACACAAAATTGAACTCGACCCATGTTCAACCACTAAGTAAACATGTGTGGCAATCTGTTTCGATTAAGTTCGCGACGTGGACGAAATTAACACTCAATCGGAGAATCCCCAGGGCTATCTATTGGAAAGGACCTTCATTACATCCTCCACGACCAAATCGGGTCAAACCTTGTCTATCACCGGGTTGATCAATCGGATCGAGTCGACACTCGGCAAGTAAATGAGGTAAACAATAAGAAGAAAGCACAACCGGCAACTAAACTGTAAATGCCAAAGATTTAGCCTTGTTATCGCAAATAAGGTATCTTCCATAAACATGACGTTGCAGCGGTCGATACCAAAGGTCCCGTTAGAAATGGAGTAGTAAAAAAAGTAAGCATTTGCCGTATCTCGTTAAACATTAAACAAATTTAAGAAACCATAAAACAAACTCACCTTCCACATCTGTTAAATCAAAGTAGAAAGATCCGCCCGATTTCGAAAGCATCCGATCCGAAAATTCGAACGTCTACACTTTAAGTTACACAGCATACGACTGATGCCGCTACAACGATCCGGATGATTTTAACCAGGCCCGACGGTAGCGCTCTCCAGTGTCGATTTCGCGAACTACCAACACGCCGTCGACCATGCTAATAGATTATTTTAATTGATGTTTTCCATATTAAATAGATAGGAATATGCGGACTTATGATTAATCGGTCAATGTCGTTTATGTATCGTATCCTTTTCTCTATTTCCTCCCCGTTATAATCAGGAATTAGTGCTTTGGTGCACAAGTGCAATCTTAATTAATGTTTGTTCGCTTTTGACTAATGCTGCCATCACCGGTTTAGTTTATGGTCACAGACTAGTTCAATGCAAATGCATTTGCAAATGTCTACCAACTCTATCTATAATCTTTTATGAATGGCGCCGATTCGCATGAAAATTTGCTCCTGCTCCAAGCAAATTAATGCATAAAAAATGCTTCTTTAATTAAAAAAAAACAAATCAAAACATTCATCAAAATTTAATAATCATTTAATTACTTGTAAAGCAATTTTGAACTATTAAATTGAGGTAGTTTAATAAGAGAAACGATGTATTTATGATTTTAAAATGAATTTCCAACTTAAACATTAATTTTAGAATATAAATTATGTTATAAACTAGATTAACAGACTGAATTATATATATATATATATACACTCCTATAAATTACATATTTAATAAAATATAAAAATATTTCAAAAAATTGTGGATATAAAATATAAAAATTAATTAAAACTTTTTATAANTAAAACTTTTAAAATTCTGTTAACTTACACTTAAAAAACTTTAATTTAATTAATTTTTTTCCTGTTTAAATTGTTAAATAAATAAAAATTTATAAGGAATTTATCCACTTTTAATTAAGTTAATTTTAGTTGAAATATAATTAATTTTTAGTTAAATTGAATATCTATTATATAAAGTTTTAATAAATTTTATGTTTATATAATTTTAAAAAATAAATTTATATAAATATAAAGTTTGAACTTTACTTAATTTCTTAATTATTGTTGATCATTAAACGTGACTTTTACAAATATAAAAACAATTTTTTTTATGTTTAGTTATAATTACTAACTTTTATAATTATTTATTTAATTATAAAATGTGTTAATTTGGATTTTGAGAAATTAATTTTTGAAGTAAAATATAATTAGTTTTCTTGTTTAAATTTAAAATCTTTAATTAATTTTAATAGAAAAAAAATTATGTTTAACTTTTCTGTTTATATCATTTTAGAAAGTTATATAAATATAAAGTTTGATTTTTATTTAATTTCAATTGGTCATTAATTACATTAAAATTTATTTTAAATATTATAAATATACACATTTTTTATTATGAAATCTATATTTAACGATGTAACTGATATAAATTTAAATTTATTTAATTAATTATAAAAATACATATATTGAAAACTTATTTATAAAAAATTAAAGTATATAATTAATTTCTAATTAAATATAAGATTCTCCAAAAATAATTCCCAGTTCTGTAGTACGTGTGTAGTCTTGTATACGTATAAAGGGGCTATATATAGGCTTATATATAACAGAATTATATTAAACATAATTTAAAATGTTCGGTGAAGGCTTCACAATGAATTTTTTATAAGGGTCCTACGGCTAATATTTGTTTATATTATTTTAATTTAAATATCCATAAAAAATTGATTTTAATCATTCGCAATTTAAGTTTAAAAAATTATTAATTTTTAAGTAAATAAATTAAATTTTCAAGTTGCATTTACAAAGCAGAGATTTTTTTTATGGTTTTGTAAAAGAATTAAATGACACTCGATTCACAAAGAAAGAATTTCAATTATACGATTTTAAATATTACAAATAAATTAAAGAAATTGACGAATCGCTGATGAAATTCCATTAAATTTCAATGTAAACAAATGAAAAGTTGGTCATCTGGAAATGAAATTAATTCCTCCTCCATTTTTTCTCCTCTTCATTCCTTCTCAATTTAAAAATAAATTTTAATTTAATAAATAAATAAATCATTTTATTACTTCAGTTTAAAAAAAAAATAAAAAAGTTATAAAATTCAAATTAATTTTATTATAAAATTTAAATTTTTTAATTAAAATTAATGAAAAGGTAAACCTTAAAAATCATCTTGATGAATAAAGTATTATTGCATCGTTTATTTTATATATATTACATAAGCTGTGTAGAGGTTCTATATAAATTAATTAGGTGAACTTTCAGTTTTTTAGAAAATATACTGTATTAATTGTAAAATATTTTGAATAAAGCATACAAATTTGCAATATTTTATATATTTTTCATGTTTAAAATCTTATTTTTGTTGCTAATTCAAATATTGAGAAACTTATCCTCCAGATCTCATCATTTATTTACCTTAAAGGTTTACACTGTTTACAGTTTTGTACAAATTTAAATATCTTTTATTTGATGTCCTGCATTTTATTTTTCTCTTCTACATTCGAAAGTTCAATCAGAATGCTTAATATTTTCTAGTTTCTTGAATTATATTTATAAGCATTAATTTTTCAATTTTTTTTTTTTTTTTTTTGTATTCTTACCTTTATAAAATTTATTTATTTTTGTATGATTTTAAGCTAATTTTACTACAAATAATCAGCTTAAAAATAAGAATTTTATTTAACAAAAAAAAAAAATCAGTATTATTTTAAAAATTTAAGTTTAAAGTATTAGATTTTACATACAGTTTCAGTAAAGAGGAACGCATTAGAAAGATTAAAAAACAGAAAAAATTAAGTTAAAATTTTACAAATAACCATTAAATTGTCATTAGCAATCTACGCATTTTGTATTAATTAGATTTTTAAGAATATTTTTTTTTAACACGTAAATGATATAGTGTTAAAGGAATTTTAGTTGAGAAGTTCTTAGATACAAAGTAAAGTGGGAAAGATTGAGTATGATGGAATTTCTATAATTCCTAATAATTTTAAGCTCGGAAATGAAGGTTGCTACATTTTTCATGTGTCAACTGTAAAGTAAAGAATCGTGTTTATTTCGAACAAAAACTTTAGAAAGTTTAGAGAAACATGTTTTTCTTTGATCTCAAAAATCGTTCGTCTTTCGCAAACAGATGAATAATCATCCAAGTCACGATCCATTTCGTCAAGTTTTAACATTAGAAAAAATTCACTTTATGAATCATGACTGAACATCTGACAAAAACCAGTTGTACAACTGGACGTCACAACAAATAACCGAGCGTCATCTGTCGAGTGACAATTATCTATCGCACCAGATGTCATTCCGACGCGTGACGTAATTGGTAACGAGTGCAGACAGCGCCCCATAGCGGAGATGAGAAATATGACGCCCTCACAAAAATCGCCTCAGTGTAAAATTTCGAAAGAAAATAATACAAAAGTTTCCAAAGAGAAAACACCTGGGAATATACTACATAATTTGTTAAAATTGCTATATTAATATTGTTATGTTCAGTTCGTTCACAACTGTAATGTTCGTTTAATTTTCGAAAAAATGATTACAGGAGACATTCAAATAACCGTCTAAATACTGCATACCTCTAACTCAACTACTTTTTTTTTTAAATAATTAACCATCAACTTCAGTTACATCAATCCTTGTTTTGCGATACGTCATGGATTTTGATTCGAAATGGATGCGGAATTGATGAAAAATTTAAGTTTTAATCGTGCCAAGTCGAGGATTTTGAATGAAATCAGCCGTTTTCGCTAACGTTAATTCGCGCGTATTATTGTGGACATTTTAAATCCCTCGCCTGGAAGACTTTTGACATGCTTATGAATAATTATTTAGATATTATAGCGAAGTTAGAGCAAAGTTATACGCTGTATCGAGGTAAATGTATCACTTTCATATGGATGATTCATTACATAATTAGTCTATAACACCGTTTTTCATTGCTGCGAGTCTACAATTAAGTAGAGCAAATAAGATTATTTTGGCTCCTGTATCAAGATGGTGAATTAATGAGAATAAAATTGAGAGTTACTTAGAAAAAAATTTGTTCCGTCGATGGAAAGGGATCTACACTTTCTTTACGTGTACATCACTCGATTAAATATAAATGCCTTTATTTTATAATTACGTTATAAAGTATGAAAATTAGTTACTTCGACAGAGTTGTTTGTCGTCGGAACTTCAAACCGGAATTGTTTAGTTTATAAAATTATGGAAGCATATTTCCTTTCATTAAAAATTTATTTAATTTTATATTTTCTAAATTTTTTATAAACCATCAAAATATTTTTAAAATTAAGTTTATTAACAAAATTTTAAATTTAGACCATAATATATGTGTTAATTTATATTAAACATTTCTGTAATAGAATTTGCTGTCGATTTGTAAGATTTATCCAACATTTTTTTTATCTAAATGTGAAAAAATTGATTAGTTTGTTAGAGCTGAGTTTCAAAGGGCACATTCCTGTACAAGTTATGTTCTGCGATTAGTAAAAGTTATCGATATTACAAGAAAAAACTTTATAACTAGGTCGGTCCAACTGCTAATTTCAACCATTTTTTTAACCCCTCCGAGTTACATCTGAGGAAATCGGGTTTCCGTCCCTATAATTTACTATCATGGGACACAGTGTCTCAGGCATTACCAAACAAGATGTGACGAATACAGATGACGCGGCATCTCTCCCTGTTGTCTTTCGTCGCAGCTCTTGTCACAAAGAGCGCTCTTAATGCAAGCGAAATGTCGCCCCTAGTGGCTTCTGACGGCTTCTAGTTAACTAATGGAGTCTACCGGACATTTGTATTCATTTCCTTTATCTATTCCTGCAGGAAATCAACGTCGTCAGATACCTGGATGATGTTCTTTGTCGAAATGGGCGAAAGATGCGAGTTGGTCCAATAAGTGACACACGATATACTTTTGCATGTCGCAGTTCAAAATGCGACGGATTCACATCAATTTTTTCCAGATTTCTAAGCGTCCGTAATTTTGTTCCTTTGTGAGAGATAACAAAAGTTTATAACTCTTTACATAAAATGCTTACAACGAGAAATCTCAGAAAAAAAAGAAAAATGTAATGGAGATCATAATGCATTTTACACCGTAGAGGATCGAGATATAAATCATTTTATGATTTATTTCCAGCTTCTCTTTAACAAAACTAGAATTTTGTTCGGTTGATTCCCGAAAAAGCGCCGGATCTGTTACCCGTTACGAGAAAGGTCGTCCATTATGCATCAAATCACTGTTTGTTATAGGCTAATTTCAGGGGATAGTGTTCAACAGACGGAGTTTACAGAGAGTGGTTGCGCTAAACCTCGTGTTTAACTCATAATAGCTACAGACAGAATTAATGCTAGTAGTTACAAACAGAGTTACAGTCCGTAACTACTTGCATTAATTTACAACGCTATCGGTAAGTATACAGAACGTGCCTAGGCATATATATACGCTTAGTAAAACTCGAAAATAGAGAAACGAGTTTTTCTGTACGTTACGGGTGATCAAGAACTTCACCCGGAGCGAACACTGGCGACTTCAGATTGCGTTGTCCCAAATAAGTTCCCCTTGCGACATAACAAGCTGTTTAGTTTCCTACTCACGACCCATCATCCCCATTGCGACTCGCCCCGCGGTTCTACGCCGTTAATAAAATTTGATTGAGTAGAAGACGACCTTTTGCGCGCTGCGCGTTTCCAATGAGTCTAAAATGACATTAGAATGGCGGGTCCGTACCTGTTGTTTTGTCAATTTTCTCAAATCCGAGTGATTTACGATCGGTTCGGGTAGGAATGTCAACTCTCGAACAGTTGACAAATATTTATAAAAAAAAGAACTTAAAATGGGGGAAGAAGTATCATTCTGAAGGTGTTATTTCTGAGACTCACTACCATAACAATTTTCGCCTGAAATATCAAGTAACCAGAGACTATTGGAAAGACACCTGAGAAGAGGACACTTGTCCATCGCCGTGCATCGCTACGTAGATGAAAGAAATCTCCCAGGAGTTATCAATCATCATTGTCTCTATTGCACGTCATTTACATGTCATTAAGCACGCTAGAATAGAAGATACGCGATATCTGAGAACTTCGAATTGTATATAAAAATTGATCCCAAAAATTATAATATTTGTGACATAAAACGAATTTTTTACAGGAACTTAAAAAGAATTTCTGTATTTCTCAATTGCAGATCAAGTTTCTCTTGCGACATGTTGCGACTGTGAGGAGACGACCCCCTTTGGATGCAATGTTAAAGGTCAGATCCAGTCAGTTAGCGAGTCTTATACAGGTGATGAAGAACAGATCTTGATCGTAAATATGCTACGACAAATGAAAAATGATGAAGAAATAAAGATACACGTTGAATTCCTAATAATAAAAAAAAGGGGCAGTTGAAACGATTAAGGGAAACATAGTAACAACTCTGAATAGTTTTCCTATTGAAAGTCCTTAGTAAGATTAAAAGACTAAGTATTTATATATTTATTTATTACAATAATTAGCTATTAAGTTAAATTTTTATCCTAATAAATCTTATTTTATTAGTTTAAATCCGTTTACAGTTCATGTTATTAATACCTTCAAATTTTATTGTTTATATACCTATCTACTCTATGATTTGTGATGATTGTTGATGTCATTGTGTCATGGGTCTACTATTATATAAAATATATTCATTCTAACATTATTTTCTCGCATAATGAATTATAAAATGTACATTTTATCAACGAACGTGATGAAAATGTAAATAAAAAAGATCATTATCGTATTTAAATTCATTCAACAATCAAATGTTATAATACAATTGAAAATTATACATGAAAGTAAAGAATTTGTGGAATTTACAGAGTAAAATAAATTTTTAAAATGTATGTAAAATAGCTTTAATTATTTAAAATTTTATAATTAATGATAATGTAAACTTTGCATTTTGCATGGTTGGGAGCAAAATCGACTTGTCAGAAACTACCTATTGCTAGTATAGCATAGACGTCTGGTAAACTGATCTGTCTTCTATCTCTTCAATTTATCTTGGACAAATAAAACGCTATAAGAGAAGATTCTGGCTTACAAACTTATGACGCCTGAACGTTAATTTTGTAACCCTGTCTAGGCAATAGGACGTAAGAGTGGGGGGAGTGAAGATAATAAGCTGTGGAGATTGGCGAAGAGCAGTTGATTGCCTGCCACAGGCACCGGGGAGCGCTGCTGTGACACTGCGTTCCATCTTCATCAGAGCGAAGCGGAGAAACTATATCCTTGTCGGAGAGAATTTTTGAATTGCTAAGTAATTCACACCTATAGTTTATCTGGAGAGAGTGAGAAAGAGAGAAATATCTGACAGCGAATGGAATCTTTATAAAGTAGATTTTTCTGTGCAATTTTTTTTTCGGTAATTAAAATGAAAAAGAACTAAAAGGGTGTCGTTTTCTACCGCTTGATGTCACTCTAAGCCGTTATTATGCGGCACCTCGCGGCATAAAACGAAAGTGACATCTGTCGTTATTTACATAACGCCACCTTGCGAATCTATAGAAAGCAATGGCCTCGAATTTAGGAGAGCGTAACACCACCGGGATTTTATTAAATAATTACAATAAGTCGGAGGTATTGTGTTATGTTATAATAAAGTATGGTAGAATTGCATGTGGTGGAGTTTCCGCTTCGCTTCTCACACTAGATACCCAATTACGGGATGAAAGCGCACCCTGCAGGTTTTAAAAGGAACTAAAGTCAGCGCTGACCAGATGTGAGAGGATGTGGGGTTACTCCTACTCTCTCCGCTCTTCTAGTAGTTACAGCCCATTAAAAGGCTACCGTTGCTATCGTAATAATAGCTGTTACTGCTTTATAATAAAAATTAAGCTGCCTAGTAACTTGTAGTATATGAGAAATTTTGTTACTTTCGTCCTCATCCGAGCGTGATCGATTATTTCGACGTCACGTGTTCAACACTATTTACTAACAACGTCCCGCCTGAGCTGCACAATAACGGTTGACAGCAGTTGTTTATCTCCGACGTCAAGTAGTTAGATGTTCCAATAATCCTCCAATCAGACAGAAAAGACAGATCTCGTTCCTTCCGCCTGCACCAAGTCATTAAAGGGATTTCAGAGCAAGAGTACAATACAAGTACGCAAGCGCAGATGGAGGGCGGGGATTATGGAAATGCGACGCATCGTCTGTCGGATGGGTCAGAGTTCATCTTGCAGGAGTGCATCGTCTGGCACGGTATTAAGACCTATCATGTTCATCATTTAATG
This sequence comes from Centruroides sculpturatus, assembly GCF_000671375.1. Taxonomy (NCBI): domain Eukaryota; kingdom Metazoa; phylum Arthropoda; class Arachnida; order Scorpiones; family Buthidae; genus Centruroides; species Centruroides sculpturatus. The sequence goes on from NW_019385803.1 coordinate 491,829, forward strand.
CAATTTCCCAGCCCAAAAGACCTATTAAATGTACGTCAATATGACGTCAAGAATTTAGTCTGATGGAGAGATAAAGGAAGAATGAATATTATGCAAAATTCCGCATCCGCTAGATTGATGGAGGCAGGTCTTTATCAGAAGGGGATTTTTTATTGAGAATAAGGGATTCTTCCACTTAAAATATTTTCAACATCTGTTTGAGTAGATTAGAGAGTAAGTAGAGTGTACTTTTATATTGGTATCTTGTGTGGAATGTATTATACAATAGGAGTATGATGATGTTTTATGGAAATTGGCTGAAAATTTCAATAAATTAATATCGAATTTAGGAAAAATACTTTAAAAAAATAACGGAAACAGTCAAAATGAATGCTTTGTTATTAAAAAAATTGCTTATGTATTCGTAGAAAATCTTAACAATGCCTCAAAAATTAGATAAAATTTTAAACTATTTTTTGTTTTCATTTGGAGTTGAATATTTCTTAAAAATTAGGATTTACTTAAATAATTTCTAAATTTATTTTTACTTGCAATGAATATTTGAATCTCCAAAGAGATCGGAAAAGTTTGTTCTGCTCATAGAAACCTGTACTAAAGATTACGATGCATTCTTATAGGGATCCTTCTAAAGTCTAATGACTTATGGCACAATCCCTTGATATTCCAAGGATTACGTGTTATGCTTTGCTTATATAATCGCTGTGGCTCTCACTATCGAAGTCTTTCAGACTTGAAAATCAAAAGACAAGTGGAGAATCTACCTGTTGGGTACAACATGCGAAACTGTAGGAATACGCATGTATAAATCGAGACATTGGCCAATGTATAAAGTAAATCAGTAAATGGACGACAGTGTGCAGGAAAGAAAGAAAGGAAAGTGGAAAAAATCTTGCAGGCGTTCGATGAAAATTTAATTTCCTTTTCTTTATTTGCCCAACCCGCTATCTACATTTCAATTTCCGGTTTTGGCCAAAGCGATAGCAGTTCCATAGAAATGTCAGTTTAATATTGTAAGGATTACCAGTATGTGTGTATCTCTGCTAGATGTACGAGAGGGGGAGGGGAAAGAAAAACCTTTGGTCAGAATGGCTTTTTGATAGGGACGATCGCATCGATCTCTGGTGGCTACTCATAATTAATTCCTCCCACCGTTCAACAAAAAGAGAAGCGAAATCATTTTTCTCCCCCTCAAAATCATTAAACAATTATATATTCCCCCGACTCTCTTTGTAATCCCCCATTTCGCCATTTTTATAATTACACTTTGCTTTCTTAATCATTTCAGTTTCATCCAATTTAATTTATTTTTATATAATTTATTAATTCCAATCATCTTAAATTATATTTAAGTAAAATTAATTAGGTTAACAAATTTTAATTTCTAATTGGAATTTATCAGTTTTTCTTTAACGCAGCGCCATCTGATATGATTAAGTTTAACTAATATTTAAAAAATATTTATTTATTTCTTCAAATAAAATTTAATTTATTCTATTTACGTTCTATTAACAAGATAAAAATATTTATTAATACCATTATCAATTTTCTTTTAAAATATTATTTAATTATTATAATAATAATTATATTTGAATTATTGGAATTAAATATTTTTATTTTAATAGTGATGATAATATACAAAGTAAAGCTTTCAAAATACCTTGTGTTGAATAAATAATAATAATAATAATAATAATAATTATACAATATTTAAAAATAATTTCACAATCCGATTATTATTTTATTTAAGAAAATAATATAGATAGTAATTATTATAAAATTTTAGTTAGTAATTATGAGTTTTAATTATTTATTATAATAGATTAAATTATTTCTAATAATTGCAGTTCTAGTCACCAGATGGTATCATGATCGTCAAGACGGCAAGTGCTATTCTATTTACGTTTGTAAATTATCACGTCAATCTTTTTTTTTTTTTTTTTTTTAATAACAGGTAAAGATAAAGAAAAGAACTTTGAAATATAATATTTGCTTTTATTGTTATTAGATAAGAACGTTGATAAGTATATAAAATAACGTTCAAGTCTTAGATTAATAAATGTTTATTATAATATATAATTTTATACCGTTGATATTGCGCAATATATAATATATATAATTAATATTATATAAATTAATTATACATGATGTATAATATATGTGTATGATAGAAATATACGTACAGTACAGCCAGTGCCATTCAGAGCTTGAGAGTAGAGTGAGTGCTTTTTTGCCCTTTAGTGGATCCCTTTAGTCATTTTTTGGAACAAATTACATTTGCAAAATGTTTATTAATAAATGACAATCATAAATATTTGTTAGTAAAAATAACATTAATTTATAAGATAGGAACCACTACGATCCGTTAAGTTTTCTCTCACTCGGGGAAAAATCCTCGTTCCTCTCTGCCTACATTGCATCCAAAGTACACATACACACTTATGTATACTTGTAGCATATGTGCAAACGGAATCCGTCCATTAATTACTTGTACAGTTTTTGAATTTTGTTTGATCGCTTCCTTCTCGTTGTGTATAATAATGTACTGTACAATACTTTTGGCAAACTACCTCTTTTTAATTACGTGTACTGTACAACAACAGTTCATGGAGCCCCTGACATTGAAGAAACGACTTTAAAAAGTTATGCAATATTTTCTTATAGTTTATTCACATGACTAGTAAGTAAGCTCGAAGAACAAAATTCGTACGCTCCTAATATCATTAAAAGAAGGTCTACAAAGTTCAATCAATGCCTCGACTTCCTCTCTTCCATTGTGTACATCTCTTCCAATGATGTAATTTTCGCAATCCCTTAAACTGTGCACATAATTAATGGTCGGTCCCTGTACAATAGATATACAATATCATATCTGTATAATTAATAATTTATTTATGCTATACTAGTTATAGGCCTATAAGTAAGATTTATGTAATAATTAACTGTATTCGTGTACTCCAACATAATTCATATATAAAAACTTCCTCTTTATGCAATTTATATACCGTTCATGGTAAAATTAAAACAATTTTAGTGAAAACAATAAACATTCTTCATTTAAAATTAATATTTCTGTAGCTGTATAAAATCTAGAATCGAAAGATTATAAGAGGGATTTTCTCTCTTTTAGAAAAGATATGAAAACAGCATATTAAGCTTTGGTCTGACAAGACACGCTACTTACTCAGAAACGAAATATTACATTCATAATTTTATCGTTAAATACTTAAATCTCACAGTAACCTAAGAGATTTAAAAGAAGTTCAACACTTTCAAAGCCTCTTTCTTTGCAGTTTACTGCAAAAAAAAAAAGGTTGATAAAGATAGTAAAGATGTACGAGAGTGAACCCGGACCTCTGATGGTGCGTTTCCTTAATTCATGCTGAAAATACTATCTCATGGCATTGGATTCGCTACTGATATGAACATAGTGGGCCTCTAAATAGGTGAAGTCGCTAAGCATTAGTCTACTGGTTGTGATTATTGGTTACAATGTTTGATTCTCAAAGATTAAGGTTAGATATTTTTTTATTCTTAAATTTACAAATATTTTATTTAACAATTTAAATTTCTAAAATGTACTGTACTTATCGATAACCAATAATTAAATTTAGTAATTACGTATTGTGTTTTAAAAATGTATTTATATTTGATTTAATTTATTCATAATAATGGATTTTTTTAAAAATATTTTTTGTTAAAAACAAGTGAAGTAAAGTTGAGAAGTTCGAAATGTTTTTATAAAACACATACACATTAATAGTTATTTAAATGTATATACTTTAAATTATATTTCTATAATAATTAATTGTGTAATTAGTTCTATAAGCAGACTTTAAAGAACACGTTTATATACGTATTTATTTCTTTTGTATTGTTGAGATCTTACTACGTTTTATATAATTCCACATAGACAAGACATTACAAGATTCTTCGACTGCCATGCGCCATATGTAGTCTACCAATGTACCATCTGCCACGTGCATCTGTTGACAGATACTTTTGTCTTCGAAATAAAACAGTTTGATTTCGTAAGATCTCTCAAAAATTTGAAGCGATTTATGATCGATGTTATAAATGAATCGAAACTTTTAAAAAATTTAATTCATTTATTCATTTCAGAGTTAATTCCGGGTTTATGTAATTTAGGTGTCTATTTAGCGTTCACAAAATGTATTCTTTTCTACGAAATAATATTCTTAGAATTAATTGTAAACGATTCTATCTAACCAATAGATAAAAGTCAATCTGAAATATACTCTTTTGTTAGTCATATTTAATAACCCACATTATTTAACAACCCCTTTATCTCAGAACCACATGTGGTTAGCGAAGCACCAGGTGGTATTTAAAGACCAATTCTTCGTTGCCATAGCTAGGCAGGTAGACACGTGCCTGACACGTGCAATCAATTCTTTACCTAAAGGCTAGTGAACAACATCTGCTTATGTCAGGCAGATGTCTATAGTGATCCGATGACCACAACAGATGGTTCTCAAGAGGCTCGAATATCAGCCAATGAACCTGTCATTGTTAATGTAACTAAATGAAAACGACCCGGATTGACCCATGTGTTTTGTTGAGTGAATGATTCAGACGACATTTAACGACTTTCATAAAGAACTTAATGGATAATGTTAAGGTTAATGAATGGTCACATTCATTCGACTCTTGTTTGTTAACGTTACGAATCGATGAATCCATAGAGGCGATTTCATTATATAATAGATTTATGCAAATGAATGTTTTGTTTCGCATGCTTTCAAGGATATATAGTATTGATCTTAAGATAAACTTCCGCATTTTCTGCGGCTAGGAAAACGTCGAACACATTTTGTCCCACGAGAAATGAAGGTCGAAATCTTGAAATGTATCAAGCACATGTTGTTCTAAGCTCTTAGAACTTGGCTAGCAACACCTGCCTCTTTAGGGTGTGGTCCTCTTAGATTCTTTGACTTTATCTATAAAATTTGATTGTATTTTTCGATGTAAATCTTCAGTTGTTATATCTTCTTTGTTATTACTTCTAACAAACCCGGAAGAGATGGTGAATTATAACAGCTGCGGATCATCACCCTCCGGTCATTAGAACGATTGTTTCTACTCCCTTTCGTAGCCCCTTTTTTCATTAAATGACCATTGATGTTATTTTAGAAAGGTAGAATTAGAAAAAAATTACTTCATAAAGTAATAGTTTTCAGTTATTCTATCCCGTTTTCATAAAATTATTTTTGATATGGAGGAAGGAAAAAGAATTCGACATCTGTTCTCTTCGACAGATGAATCTACCATCTGTCTCGCAGATTTTTTAAGACATTTTTTTCATAGTACCGAGTAATATTAACCGAATGTTTGCTTATTAAAATTAAGAAGCAATCTTTTAAAGTTAACTTGTATCTGTTTACTCAATATTTTTAAATGCAGCTGCCTTACAAAATGTTTCTTTGTGTAAAATATATAAATTTAATCATATCATCCTACTGTTTACCTATATAAAATTATAATTAAATTGTTAACCTAGTATTTGTTCTGTAGAATATGTCAAAAATGAATAAATTTAGCGTGATATACATTATTAAAATTGAAGTATTTCAACTGATTCGAACACAAGGTTAATAGATCTGTTATTATTTGTATTTCAAATTAAGGAGTGAAATAGGGAACAAATATAATACGAATGAGATTTAACGAAGAATTTATGATATTTTTGACATATTTTTTCAAATATATTAGAAAAAAATGAACTGAAATTAATTTTATTAAATTGAAATGTTTTTAACGTATATGCGTTTAAAAAATGTGTCATTTTTAAATAATCTTTTTTCCTCTTTTTTTACGTAAGACAAAGGCTTAAATCCGAACTTGATTCTCTGGTCACCTTTACTTTACTCACCTTGTCCTAAGGGCGCCTCTAGCGGCCGACTATATAAATAGACGAAACGAGCAAAAGCGAAACAGTCGAAGTGGCGAGATCTTATTAGATAGGACGATAACAGATTTGTTTCCTCCATACTGGGATGTAGCCAAAAAAATATCAAAATAAAGGAGAAAATAATGAGAATTTGCCTGTTATTCTCATCAGTATTATTTTGTTTAGAAGTAACGGTAAGTCAAAACGCTTCTTTATTATGTAATATATTTTTTTCCAATTACGATAAAAAATTTAAAACATTTTTACATGTATAAAATTTTTATTGATGGATCGAAATGGGTTTTATTTAGTTAAAGAGGGGACGAAAAAAAAGGAATGCTGCTTAAAGCAGTAATCGATCGTTAATCGGCAATCGGGAGGCCACTTCTCAAGGTTAAATCTATGTGTAGCTGTTACAATTTAATGACATGTATCAATCCGATTAGGAAAATTAAAATATTAATTCGGTTATGGTGAAGGTCAACATGTTTCTCATCATTTTCTTCCAACTCTACATTTGCAAGGCCGTTTTTGCAAGGTTAATTCCTATAGAAACTGATGTCGCAATAATATTCCCTCTCGGGGAATTAATTACGGGATTAAAAGACACATTAAATTAATGAAAACGTTTGACCCACTTTTTTCTACTTAATTATAAACAATTAATGAGTTACCTATTTTGTCTGGAATTCGTTTTGAAGAAGATTAATGCTTAAAAAATTGAGTTACGTGTCTTGTGTTAACTTATCCTTGGTATTGTTTCTTGTTTCAGCTTACAGGAAACTATAACTGAAATTGCTCCGAGATATAATAGATGATGAACTTGCAATAAAGATTTCTCTCGTAAAACTTTCTCTTTTTTTAAATATAGAGTGGTTTTTTCGGTTGAATAAAGAGATATTCCGGGAAAAGATTTTTAACAATAACAAGTTATTTAATATTTAAAAATTTTATTGGGTTCGTAGGACTAAAGTGAAATGGTATCCACTCTAAACCGATGGATAGTTAACAGCATTTTTAGGGAAAAAATCTGAATTTTCATGAATTCAATTTCATGCTAGATGGAGAAAATTGTGTGTGTTTTTTGTTCATTTATGTACTGGTAAAATTGTTTAAAATATTCAAAATTTCAGATTCGTTTTGAAATTCACTTACTTCTGTTTTCCAGTTACGTGTTTCGGGACGACATAGGCACGGGTTACTTGCCGAATGCAACAAGTGTGCACCAGGAGAGTTGCTATGGAAGAAATGCAACAGACACCGCAACGCGCAGTGTTTACCTTGTCCACCTGGCACTTATCAGCCTCATCATTCCTACAGGCAACAGTGCTACCTGTGCTCAAAATGCGGAGACGGACTGTACGTCGCTCATGATTGCCAACCGACTCGCGACACGATATGCGACTCGTGCCACACTTATAAAGGTCCGCATAACGTCGATTATCAGCGAAAATGCCAGATTGGTTTTGTAAACAGCAGGAAGTCCATTCAACTGGAGAATTGGAAAAGTAAACAATTTAAACAATTTTTACTTTCAATATTAAATAGGGATATACACCAAAACATCAACCCATTCGTCAAATGTTACTTTTTTTCCCATCGCCCTTTCCTCTCTCAGGCCTCACTAATCATATCGATACATTAAGATAAGGGTAGCACCGGTTTTTTGGTGTCGGGTCTACGTGTGATTCTCGAGTCACCGAATAATCGGTAATGATGATGAAGTAGGACAGAACTGCACCATCTGGTAGACGACTACAGCTGATACCGGTGGTTCATCGCTACTTCGCTCTATTTCTCTTCAAGGTCGCATGACATCACCAGCGGAAACTGTCACATGAATCAATAAAAATAAATAAAATTAACTACGAAAGGAACGCGAAAGGAAATTTTATTCATTATTTTTTTTCTTTTTTCGAGAGGAGCAAATTATTGAATCGAAAGTATTTTTATTTTTCCGGTATAGCAATATATTTTTTGGTTTTCTTTAAACCAACCTATTGAAATTCTTCCAAACGTGAAAATTATTTTTCCTCTTCAAATTTTTTTTATTTTATTTTATTTATCTGGTTGGCGGATGTGTACTATCTCCCCGACAATGTGTAATTGGCCGGAATAATTGTTACACGGACGAGTAATTGGCGAGTAAAACTAGTAACACTGATCTTATTGAGCGTTTTGTACCTCGCCGGAAATGGCATCCATCAATTTGGTGAATATTTTTTGGTTTAGGTGGCGAGTTGTTTAGTAGGGTGGCGACCTGGATGATTGGTCCTCTTCTCAAATTTAAATGCGTATTTTTTATCTCAAATAATGGATAATTACTATTTCAGTAGCTGCACGACGTAATCAAAGCATTGATTCATTTAAATAAACATAAGTGATAGGATATTAATTATAAGCTTATATTAGTTGATAAAAATTATTTTTAGAATGCCAAATACAACTGAAAATATTAATACTGAAAGCTAAACTAGCCTCTGTCTGAAAGTAAGTAAATTTGATGCCACCAAGATGTCTATTAACTAGAGTTTTCTCAAAAATATGTTACAATACAACACAATTACAGACGGGAAACAGTAGAATAAAGAGAACATTTTTTGGCAAATAACAGTTTGTCGGTCTGCTAACTCTGCAGAAAGAGAGACATTAGGTGTCAAATTATGTTCTCTCATTTCCGCCCTCCTTCATTGAATAGATCTAAACTATTAAATATAATTTTCTCTTTTAATTTAATTGTTTTAATTATACTTTAATTGTTTTTAATTTCAGGTTATCAATATGATGAGGTTAAGAATCAGCAGAAGTTCCTTTTGATATTGTCTTCTGGAGTTGTTTTAACGTTTTTATGTTGTGTAACGTTTTTCCTTCTAGCAAACAGATGGTGCAAAAACGACAGAATGGTAAATGTTTAAATAAATCATAATTATTAATTTAAGTATAATAATTATATAACATTAATAAATAACATTATAGCTTTTATTTACAAATGTTTGAATAATACACGTTGTTAGTTTATGTCTAAAATAGGATAATAAAATATGCAATTGAATTTATTTTTCATCTTTGATAATAAGATAATTAAATGTGTAATTTAACCTATTAAAACTGAACATTTTAAAAATACTGTTTTAAAGCAATTATAATTTTAGACATGTATTCAAAGACTATTCTAGACATCAGCTCATGCGCAATTGTTAACATGAAAGCATTGGAACATTCTCTCTTTCTCAATATACATGGAATGTATCTCGAGAATTCGTGTTATCTTCTCCCTTCAGTTATTAGTATTGACAGCAGAGGCTCAGGTTTTAACAATGAATCTTCTATAAATTTTTAAATTATTATGAATACTTCTACATCTTAAAATCTTTTAAAACCTTAAAAAAATTTTGTTCTTAACTGNATATATATATTTTTTTTTTTAATTTCCAAGAAACTCAGAACTGTTTTGAATATTTTACTCTATAATGCTAGTTAAATAAATGGCTATTTATTTATCAACATATTTATCACATAAATGTTTACATAAACAATATGAGATTTATACGAAAATTCAATTTTAAATATTAAAATTACAGTAAAAAAATTATTACTTCCGGAATAATCGCAGAAAAACCACTGTTGCTTGGTGATAATCGCGTTGATAACAAATAGTTATTTTGATCCGATAAAGATTCGAAAATTCGGGTCATACTTTTTCCACCTGTCACAGTTAATTTATAAAGTACGTTGACATGTCCTCGAGCCCTTTCACCTGCCAATAGCCAGGTGTTGGACAATCACCTAGCACTATTCGGTGCACAACAAAGAGATGTGCATCCGCTACTCCCCTATTTTCTGAATTGATACCGAACAATTCAAGCGGAAAACTTCTATTGTTAACGATCGGAGGTGACCATAAACGCACCTCTAAAACAGCAGGGATTGCAATTTTTGTATTCCTTTCTCTCTATGTCAATGGTAACAAATTATCTACACAATATTTTTTCTTGTTTCTTACAGAAGATCGGGTATGCCTATCACAGCATAAATACTGAACCAACAGTATTGTAACAAGTGAGTATATTTGCGTAATTATGTTACATTAATACCGTACTTATGGTTCTAACTAAGGATTTTCACACATACCAGGACTTAAACGACTTCCTGTTGTGTTCTCCCCTGTGTTTCCTGTTCAACAAGTGATTTGCTCCACAAAAAAGTTTCTTGATTAGAATTAAATGATATAAAAATATATCGCATCGAGGAGACGAATCGAATGTTTTTAAATGGAAAAAAATACAAGAAAAACGCATATTTTTAACGCACAAATTTGCAATTTATCGAAACGTCCATATTCAAAGTGCCTTTTTTGTGAATGATAATGTATTATTATTAACTTATTGTAAGTTATGTTTGTGTAAAACAAAGAGAAAAAATCAAATTCTTTTTGAAAAAAAATCAAAACTCTTCCGCTATAAAGAATGTAGCGCCATCTGTTGTTTTAAAATTGTATCAGTTTTATAATATTTTTACGTTTGCTGTTTACTTTTTTTTTAAGTGATAAATTTTCTCGAAAATATTTAGTTTATTTTTAGTTTTTTCATTAATTTGTATATACATAAATACACATATATACACAATTATTAAATCGTTATAGTGAATGTATCTAGTCTTATAAAATCAAAATAAAACTTTTAAAAATTTAATAAATTGTGTACGTTTGGTATAATAATCAGTTTCGACATATTCGTGATAATATATAAGAAATTATTTTTGTATATTCTGTATATTATATTATTCGCGACAGATGGAGACACTTATGCAAATTCTTCAATGTTTAACTGAAGAGACGAAAATTATTTTTAGCTTTCAAACAAAAAAGAATTCTAAAAATTATAAAATTAATAAACTAATTTAAAGAAGAAATATATATATATATATAAGTGAGTGACATAAATATATATATATATATATATATATTTAATTTAAATCAATTATCATCGTGTGTTATTTGTAACAACCTGAGAGAAGTAACGTAGAGCTTAGGCCCTTAAATGAGATCTATACAAATGATTTTTACGTAAAATACTAAATTTTGGGGCCCTTCATCGTATGAACCTAGACCAAGTGATTCTGCTAAACCTTCTACCTATGCCTTTTCATGCACCTGTAAATTCACAGACTTTAGATTTTGAGTTTTGCAGATATAATTAATTTCAGTTAAACTTTAGTTATTTTTAAATAAAACGTATACAAAAATTATTCAAGTATTGAATAATATTATTTAAAAAATTATATAATATACAGAGGAATTCAAAAGTTAATTAACTATTTTATAGACTAACTTGCTGTTCTATTCAAACTGTTTTATTGAAATTATTACTAAAAAAAAAACTACAAAAATTGCTCAGAATGAGAAGCTTTCCTGTTCAATACAATAAAATTACAACTCTGATGTACAAAGATTACTGAAGTTTCTCGTAAATAACGTAGTTAACTCACTCTTCGAACACTATATGTAATGCAAGTTCTAGAGCAATTGTACTCTTCATAATAATAATAATAACATATTGAAAAATTCTGTGATTTAATAAATAATCTTTAGACATATTAAATATTTATAAATTTAAACAAGTAAAATTTTATCTTAAAATATTTACAATTAAAATAGCTCCTAAAATCAACACATACGCACTTTTTAAAAATTAGTTCAATTTAGAATAAAATATTTAAATGAAAATAATAAGCGGAAATTATTTAATATTTATTATAATAAAAAAGAGTTATTTTTTAAAGTAAATATTGATCTAAAATTGTCGAATTTTTAGTTTTTTAAAGATATAATGAATGTAACCAAATGCTTAAAAATGGAAAATGGGTGTGAAACGATTCTATGTGCAACAGGATGGACCTTTCAAAAAAGAAAAAAAAAATAATGAAAAACAGAAGGAAATAACCTTGATGCCCTATATATATATATAATAAACTATCTTATATATATATAAAGAAAATAACAAAATAAATAAATAAAACGATTGAATTTGTACAACAGAGTGAAGATCCGGTAGGAGGCAGTGCGCGTTACCAGGCAACCAACATCAACAAACCGATGACGTCACAACGGGAGAGAGAGATGTAACACAATTAGGCGGGAAATGGAATGAAAAACGAGTATTCTGGTGGAATCTGAGGATTTAATGTCTGATGAGTAGATAATGGTGGTCAAAAATGGATAATCCTCTTTCCCATTTTATTTTTATGCATTTTCTAATGGGATGGTTAGCGCTCGTTGCCGAAGTTAATACGGTTGGTGAGTCAAAGCCGATTTTATCCACCTTTAAGTGCACTAAAATTAGATTATAACTTGATTTTATTCTAATGTATAAAATATGTTTTAAAAGGAATTATTGCTCATAACAAAATATTGCATTTTAGCACCCAAAATATGATTTTAGAGCATTATTATATTGATTTATAATATGTAGGCTATATGTGTTCATTTTTCATTCTTTTACTAGAATTATAAAGATTTTTGAGCAAATATAAAAATTAGTTTAATAAATATTTAATTTTCTAATATATTTTTATATATTCGACATTATTATTATGGTCAGAATATATAAAATACAACATAAAATATAATTCTTATCTGCATTTATCATTCTATGCAGATGAAATTGCAGACTTTAAGCACATTTATGTTATAAAATAAAGATTCTAAAATCTGTATTTCTTTTTATACAGTGCATTTTTTAATATACTGTTCATAAACAGTTCCATATGTTCGATCTATTAAGGAGAAACATTATACAATAATGAATATACTGTAAGTTTTACGTCTTAAACTAGTAATTTTGAATCATCATTCATATTTTATAGTAAATCTATACTTTATATAGATTTATTAAAACATATGAATGATGATGATTCATAGTTACTTACTACTGAATTATATACAGGGCTGGATTTGCACATACTGTAAATTAACATGTTGCAGCTTAGGGCCTCACATTTTCACATTTATCAATATTTGGTGGAGGAAAAGCGGCTGTTATATGTTATTAACTTATCGCCACAAACTTGTCCAGCTCTGGTCGTATAAAATTCATATACCGATTAATAACTGAATTACATGTAGAGACTATGATATTCATATTTAAATACTTCATATAACACGTAAATTTCATGCAAAATTGCTCTTTATAACATTTAAATGCTAATTAAAGCATAAAAATTTGAGATGAATTCTGCTGTTTGAAGTTGAGATTAGAAGTAGTTCACCTATACATGTGTGTGTCTGTGTGTCTATTTTTTTTTTTAACTTCAAAATTTATTTCGCAACGTTTTATGTAAAAGTCTATGGAACCGTCACGAAACAGAACACCCACACGCACACCCTGGGAACGACATAAATGTAGCCATCTGTTCTCGATACATAGATCCGACCCCGTTTCAACACCATTTTTTATCAACGAAAAAAAATAATTAAAAACAATCAGATTATTATAATTTCTTATGTATACAATAAATATAATCGCAATAATATTTAGTATTTAAATTTAAAAAANTGACATAAATATATATATATATATGACATAAATATATATATATATTTAATTTAAATCAATTATCATCGTGTGTTATTTGTAACAACCTGAGAGAAGTAACGTAGAGCTTAGGCCCTTAAATGAGATCTATACAAATGATTTTTACGTAAAATACTAAATTTTGGGGCCCTTCATCGTATGAACCTAGACCAAGTGATTCTGCTAAACCTTCTACCTATGCCTTTTCATGCACCTGTAAATTCACAGACTTTAGATTTTGAGTTTTGCAGATATAATTAATTTCAGTTAAACTTTAGTTATTTTTAAATAAAACGTATACAAAAATTATTCAAGTATTGAATAATATTATTTAAAAAATTATATAATATACAGAGGAATTCAAAAGTTAATTAACTATTTTATAGACTAACTTGCTGTTCTATTCAAACTGTTTTATTGAAATTATTACTAAAAAAAAAACTACAAAAATTGCTCAGAATGAGAAGCTTTCCTGTTCAATACAATAAAATTACAACTCTGATGTACAAAGATTACTGAAGTTTCTCGTAAATAACGTAGTTAACTCACTCTTCGAACACTATATGTAATGCAAGTTCTAGAGCAATTGTACTCTTCATAATAATAATAATAACATATTGAAAAATTCTGTGATTTAATAAATAATCTTTAGACATATTAAATATTTATAAATTTAAACAAGTAAAATTTTATCTTAAAATATTTACAATTAAAATAGCTCCTAAAATCAACACATACGCACTTTTTAAAAATTAGTTCAATTTAGAATAAAATATTTAAATGAAAATAATAAGCGGAAATTATTTAATATTTATTATAATAAAAAAGAGTTATTTTTTAAAGTAAATATTGATCTAAAATTGTCGAATTTTTAGTTTTTTAAAGATATAATGAATGTAACCAAATGCTTAAAAATGGAAAATGGGTGTGAAACGATTCTATGTGCAACAGGATGGACCTTTCAAAAAAGAAAAAAAAATAATGAAAAACAGAAGGAAATAACCTTGATGCCCTATATATATATATAATAAACTATCTTATATATATATAAAGAAAATAACAAAATAAATAAATAAAACGATTGAATTTGTACAACAGAGTGAAGATCCGGTAGGAGGCAGTGCGCGTTACCAGGCAACCAACATCAACAAACCGATGACGTCACAACGGGAGAGAGAGATGTAACACAATTAGGCGGGAAATGGAATGAAAAACGAGTATTCTGGTGGAATCTGAGGATTTAATGTCTGATGAGTAGATAATGGTGGTCAAAAATGGATAATCCTCTTTCCCATTTTATTTTTATGCATTTTCTAATGGGATGGTTAGCGCTCGTTGCCGAAGTTAATACGGTTGGTGAGTCAAAGCCGATTTTATCCACCTTTAAGTGCACTAAAATTAGATTATAACTTGATTTTATTCTAATGTATAAAATATGTTTTAAAAGGAATTATTGCTCATAACAAAATATTGCATTTTAGCACCCAAAATATGATTTTAGAGCATTATTATATTGATTTATAATATGTAGGCTATATGTGTTCATTTTTCATTCTTTTACTAGAATTATAAAGATTTTTGAGCAAATATAAAAATTAGTTTAATAAATATTTAATTTTCTAATATATTTTTATATATTCGACATTATTATTATGGTCAGAATATATAAAATACAACATAAAATATAATTCTTATCTGCATTTATCATTCTATGCAGATGAAATTGCAGACTTTAAGCACATTTATGTTATAAAATAAAGATTCTAAAATCTGTATTTCTTTTTATACAGTGCATTTTTTAATATACTGTTCATAAACAGTTCCATATGTTCGATCTATTAAGGAGAAACATTATACAATAATGAATATACTGTAAGTTTTACGTCTTAAACTAGTAATTTTGAATCATCATTCATATTTTATAGTAAATCTATACTTTATATAGATTTATTAAAACATATGAATGATGATGATTCATAGTTACTTACTACTGAATTATATACAGGGCTGGATTTGCACATACTGTAAATTAACATGTTGCAGCTTAGGGCCTCACATTTTCACATTTATCAATATTTGGTGGAGGAAAAGCGGCTGTTATATGTTATTAACTTATCGCCACAAACTTGTCCAGCTCTGGTCGTATAAAATTCATATACCGATTAATAACTGAATTACATGTAGAGACTATGATATTCATATTTAAATACTTCATATAACACGTAAATTTCATGCAAAATTGCTCTTTATAACATTTAAATGCTAATTAAAGCATAAAAATTTGAGATGAATTCTGCTGTTTGAAGTTGAGATTAGAAGTAGTTCACCTATACATGTGTGTGTCTGTGTGTCTATTTTTTTTTTTAACTTCAAAATTTATTTCGCAACGTTTTATGTAAAAGTCTATGGAACCGTCACGAAACAGAACACCCACACGCACACCCTGGGAACGACATAAATGTAGCCATCTGTTCTCGATACATAGATCCGACCCCGTTTCAACACCATTTTTTATCAACGAAAAAAAATAATTAAAAACAATCAGATTATTATAATTTCTTATGTATACAATAAATATAATCGCAATAATATTTAGTATTTAAATTTAAAAAATTATTGAAAATAATTTATTACAGAATTACTTATAGGCCTATACTAGAGTATTTATTGAGATAGAGTAGATTAGTTTACTAAATTAAAAAAAAAAGCAAACTTTTAAATTAAAAAAATATCTTTTAAATCAAATTTTCCACAAAAGAAATCTGGAAAAATTTATCAATTTTTATTAAAATATTATATTTTTTAGAATTATTTTTATGAACGCTTTGCTTTACACATAATACAGGTTATAATAGCCCTAAATATTGAGAACATTCATTTATTTAGGTGTTTATATATTTTAAAAAATATATAATTTAGTAAATAAATGAAAATTCTGAATGTTTAATTCTATTTGAAACGTGTATTATGAATAAGGATAAGGGTATACCTGTATTATGAATAAAGGGAGGAAGGGTGTAAAGGATTCGAACTATTTTCATGAACTTATGAACTACTTTCTAAAGGAATCGAATTATTTTATGAAAGGATTCAAAATATTTACATGAACTATTGAATTTTTTAAAGACTAAGGAATGTAATTATAAAATATTATCATATTAAAATATGATATAATGACAACAAAATACAAAAACAATACAAAATCTTATGCAGTAAAACTTCTCTAAAACGGAGTCTGAATAAAATGGAAACCCGCCAAAACGGAAAAAGCATTCGGTACGGTGCAATTCCGGTTTACACAGATTTTACTGTATAAAATATAATCAGTGAATACATTGAAAACATTTGAAATGATGCCCTTAATAATTTATGTTCTCTATATATTAAATAGCCTACAGGATGATCATGATTAAGAGTAGGTGTTCATAGCTCTCTGTAGAAAGAACTATTGAGCAAATTTCAACCAAATTCGATATACATACTGTCCTGAATATTGATTTACGGAAAAAACTTACTTCAAAATTAAGTCCCTACGGCGAAATTTGGCGCGGCTGTCTTTTTAAATTATGATCATCCTATATGCTAATTTAAAATAGATTAAATGTATACACTTAAAAACTTAAAAGGCGTATATACCGTATAACAGGTATATAAATATAACTGTAATTTCTTTTTATAAACAAATTGAACTTACAAACACTGTATACTTACATTTACAAACAAAATTTTACCATGAAGTGTATACATTTATAACGTGGGACACGTATTTTGGCTTTTCGATAAACGTGAAACGTGATAAATTTATTTAAGCAATCGCGATTTTGCTTGGAAAATTAGTAAAAGAAACACGGATATAATTTCTTCGTAAATGTTTTCATTTATATCTTTCTGCTCTGCGATTAAACTTTATAGAAATATGACATTAATCACAAATTTCTCTAATTATTCTAAATATAATTTTTGTAAGTATGTAAATATATTTCATTTATTAATAATTAATGGACGTTGTAAAGGAAAATTTATTGATTTACCATATAAACGGTAAGCATAATCGTTTGAGAGTGATTTAAATATCTCTGAGAATTTTTCCGGTATTTTTCGTTTTTTAAAACACGAAAATAACTAATTGACTGTATGAAAATTTTTTTTCTTTTCTTTATGAAAAATCGCTATATTATTTTCTTTCTGAATATCAATTTTAACCGGAAATTTGCTTTATATATAAGTGATTTTTCTCTTTTTTTTCCGTCCTGTTTAGACGGTCAATACTGTTAAAATATTTACATAGAAAGCCGAGGAAATCTGATATTTCTCCCAAGTTAATTTACCTAATGGTCTTGATTAGATAGTTAAGAAAAATCAAATCTGCATGCATTATTTAATACAGCAACCAAACATTAGTATCGATCAGAGGCACTTACACGATATTTTTATACTGTACTTTACTGAACGGGCAAATTGCATCGGTGCTTATCTTAATAGAACTTTCGGAAGATATCCATTTGCTTTTTTTTATTTAAAATTTTTTTCATACTTGCTGTAGCCTTTTTGTTATTAAAGTAGCAACATTTTCGGAAAGATAAATTTATAAAACGTATCTTTACAAAATTTTAATTTTAATATATAGATTTTTTTATTTTATAGTTGGGAAACCAGGCGATATTCCTAGTTATTACAGAAACCAGCACATCGAAGAGTTATCTGGAGATGGTGTAGATGAGTTAAGTAGCAATATAGAAGCAAGTCTTCACGCTACAGTTCCTGTTATTTATTCTTCACTTTCTCCTATCCATTCTTTAGAAGTTCAGTCGGATAGTTATTTTATTTCTTCTACAAAATTCGAAACGGATATGATTATGTCTCCTACTCTAGCCATATTTTCCAGCATTGATTACTCTATAGAAAACTCGTCGGATATCAATTTAAATGGATGGCAAGTGACCCAATTCTCCTTGCCCTATCCTGGCCCTTCTTCTTTAGTTAACACTTTAATTTTCCAACCTTCTATTGTCCAACCTACTCCAACAGTTGAGGAGAGTAGTACAAATTTACTTGAAAGTAGCAAACTCAGGGAAAAAAGTTGGTGGGAAATAGTCGATGAAGTGCCGATTACTTCTCAAGAATCGCAATTTTCTTCGCCACTGCCTTCGATTGACGAGAGCTCATTTAAATCTCTACACTACACATCAGTGCCATTTCAATCAAAATTACTTTCATCAGATATTCAATCCTCGACAATGATACCCGATTTTTCCACTTTAATACTTTCTACCCCATCGTATTCGGTAACTAAACAATCTGAAAATACAGAAGACGGTGCTACATCTTTGTATGTGCCAACGGAGCAGTTTTTATCATCGGATGATATTTATTCCGGTCAGGAATCAACTTACAGACGTCATTTATCAGTACCAGATTCTTCATCAGATGACTTGTCTGATCGTTTTATAAAAGATTCAAGTGGCCTTATTCAGTCATTTGATAGAGGTTTGTCGAGTCTCTATACTCTTACGTCCACTAGTCCAATTTTCGATATTGATCAATCCTCAAGTGACCTTACTGTTACAACTAAAGAAACTGACTCGGATCGATTTCTCGTTAGTAAAATCACAGATTATACTTCAGTTTTACATACTGAAGTAGTATTAATCTCTTCAGAAATACCGGAAATTATGTCCAGCACAGAAAAATCTACATTAGTGACAGATGAAGTACCTTATTTTGATTCGATTGAAAATTACACTTTAGCAGACATGAGATACTGGTTAAGAACAGGTAATTGATTTAATTACAATGAAAATTAATTAAAAATCGAATTAATATCTGGAAAATATTTCAGTGATAAGAGCAGAACCGAAGAATCTACCAAGCAATTTTCTCAATCTTACGAAGAAACGATTAGAAAGAATTTACGATTTGGCATTCAAGCGCTCCAGAAGGATGTCTAGAAACAAAAGAGAAGAATCTGTTACTGATAATATTAAAATTCAGGTACATTTAATGACTCGACTGTTAACTTTATTATCAAATTTTAATGGTAAAATCATCATTATTTTCTAAATTATAGTTCATAAGATACATAGCCGATTGGAAAAATCAAAGGGTAGAATTAGTGTATACGGTCGATTATCTCGGAGAACCGATTTTGGCTGAAGTAGCAATAAGCGTAATGGACACCATAAATAACGAAGAATTTTCAAGAATAATCTCTTACGATGTAATCACTAAAGTAGAAGGTTGAATATAATTTCTATGTTATTAAATTTAAAGATTTAATGCGTTATTTATGCGTTAAAACAATGTTATTTTTTCAAAAACAGCCTACTTGCAAGAGGAAGAAGAGGTTAAGAAAATGAAACCTTGGGTAATTTATGCAGTGATTGGTGCAGCTGGATGTTTTCTCTTCTTTCTAATTTGTGTGATATTTTTATATTGTCGATATTGCCACGTCCATGCAAAAAAATTGGACGTTGAAACTGATAGGAAGAAATCTTTCGGTGAACAAAACAGACAGCAGGTTGGCCTTGCATAAAAATTAGTAATTTTAATTTGATAAAACTGCTTTTTAAACTAATAATTTACTTAGGTATTTGAAGAAGATACAGATCGAATGAAGATAGTAAGCAAAGACGATAAAGCAACAGAATGGGAGAGGCCTTTACCTGCATTACCAAAAACTTCAAAGCAGAAAAGAGATGAAATTATGAAACCAAGAATGAAGAAAACTAGTAGTGAAAAGTAAGTTTTTGTTGTTTATAAAGCATGTTTTATAAAGCTTAAAAACTATTTTACAACGTAAATTATATTCATTTCTATTTAGAATTTTATTAATAACTGTTGAGACACAAACTGAAGGTTATTATAATCCAGCTTATGAATCAGATATAACAGATTCTTCATTATCTAGTGTGACTTCAAATAAATCTTCACCAGATAAAAGTTCAAAAGAATTTAAAATATATCATCCACCGGCGGAAAATGTGAAAAGTTGTAAGTTATTTAATTATTTATTAAATGGATTAAGTACTGAATAAGGAGAAATGATTATTTCATTAATTAGCTGATGAAGAAGCAGAGTATAAGTCAGCGTTGAAAGATCATATGGATTCTTCTAAAACAGATGCAAACAAATTGAAAAATATATTGTTAGTAAATCATTTAATTAGTTTACAATTTGATATTTGACAAAATATCAAATTGTATAACTAATTAAATAACTATTAACTATGTTGTAGAGATTCATCTGTGGCGGATGATGCACCCCCATTCGAAAACGATACGCTGTTCAACAAGAAGGTATGATTTTCTGACTTAATTGCGTAGTTTTCTTTTTTACTAACTTTAAATAATCGATTGTAATTTTATAGTTAAGTCATGCCTTCTCGGATACTGATGCAGATAGAGTAGAAGCAGAAATGCATTTAGGTAAAGTGAGACAAAAAATTGGTGATCTCTTGGATGATGCTTTCGCTTTTACAGGTCCTAAACGTATATATAGCAGGTAAGCTGTATAGAAAATGCAATTAAAAATAAAAGAATAAAATTAACTTTAATAAGTTATGTATATTAGTTTTAGGAACAAACAAGTTTTGCCGGAGAGTAATAATTTTCAAAGGTGGACCAGTTTAAGATCTCCAAATCGACATCAATACTTAACTACTCATCCAAACGCGAAGAGGTATAAGATTTACATGAAAAGTTTAATTGGATTATGTTAAACTGTACCTTATCAATTATATTATAATAAACCTTATAAATCTGTTTATAGAATAGATAATTTTGTATCTGTGAATACATTTTAAAACTCATTAAATTGTAAAAAATTTCAGTCTTGAATCACTGCCTGATGACAAACATGCCGAAATAAGCTATCAACCTCTTTTTACCGATATGCCTCCTCATAAACAACCTCCTACAAAACCCAGAGTGGTATGGTCAATTTATAAAGTGGGAGAAGAAATTTCAGAACCGGCAAAAGAACTGCAAGTAAATAGATTCATTTATTATTAATTCAATTTACATCATGAAGTTTTTCCTTAAATTATTCATTAAAAAATCACTATACAGGAACAAGAACTGGAGCATTCTCCTCATCCTGTTATACCTGAAAAACTTTTCGAACATCGAACATATCCTACTATTTCCGTTTCTCAAGCTCAGGTAAGAAGTATTTTAATTTAAATACAAGCTCAAGCGTTAAAATTATACTAAATATTTTCTGTAATTTATATTTTTTCTCAGCCATTGTCACCCTCGTCTCTCGTTCATCCCAGTTTCCGTCCATTTTCTGCACCAATCATAGCTACAAGCGCTGTCAATTTACCTTATGCCACGCAGACAAGGTTCAAAAGTCAACCATCGAAATCCATTATTCCTATGGTAGACGTGCATCCTTATCGTGCACCGTATAAAACAGAAAGGTTAGGCAATAAGCGAGACGAAATTGATACAGCTACAGTTTTAAAATTTCGTCAACCCGCTCAATCAGTTATTCAAGCAATTAGAGACGAACTGAAAAAGTTTAATACTTCCTTTCCTAATGATGATACAGAAAGTTTTGCGTAACATTCCAAATCTTTTTATGAAATAAAAGATAAAAATAAAGCAAAATCTTTAGCCAGATACATTAAAATATCCGCTAGTTAAAGAGTTTTATTACAAGAAACTGGAGTTATAATTACATTAGTCGGAGAAAAGTAAAGGTCAGATGGCTCCTTCCGCCTATTCTAATTGTCCAAGTAAGGTTAAGTTTCTTTTATTTATGACACGCTCTTCTTTAAAGTGGGGTTTTGTATCATTTTCTATACAAATTAAACAATAGCAAGACTAAAAATATCCACTCTGAAGAGAACTACGTAAAACTTTTTACATCAGTTATGTCTGTTTATATTGAGAGTGAGGATATACAGTACAATTGTTTGAGATAGTCTTATACCAAGGACAATCCAATTTATTTAAAAGTCTTTTAATATATCATGGCTCTTCTTTAAATATTATTATTATTATACTAATTGATTCAAAAATACTTTACATACAGTTCATTCCATTCACAGTAACTAGAAACATCGAATTTAAAAAAGAAAAAAGCAATTTTTAATAAAAGAAATTCTTTGAAAAATATCTTAATTTTAAATTACATTGTAATAGTTAATAATTATGATAAGGGGCCGTCCATTAATTACGTGTACTGTTTTCGTGCCCTCCCGCCCTGTGTATACAATGATGTGCTTTTCACATTCTCTTTTAATTACGTGTACATGGACAGTTCATTGAAGAAATTACTTTAAAAGTTCTGCAAATATTTTCTGATAGCTTATTCATAAGACTAATAAATAAGCCTATAAGAACAAATTAGTACACCACCAATACCATTAAAAGACTCTCCATGTAGACAATACCCGACCCTCGCCCTCTTCATCGTGTACAATGATGTACTGTACTTTTCGCGATCCCCTCCATCCTTGAACTGTACAGTACATGTAATTAATGGACGGCTTCTAAATATACATATACTCATAATCTTAGGCGTATAATTTAAACTTTTGTGATATATATTAATATAAAAGGTGACCCAAAAGTCAGTTAACCGAGTAATTTATTAAATATACGTACGAACTGTTTTAAATGTTTGTAAAAAAAATATCTAGGTTAACTAATGTTTGAGCCACACTATAATATATCTTTAGATAAAATTAATATGAAATTGTCATTAAGAATTTCTGTTGCACGATTAAAATAATTTATCAAATAAAATATTCTGATGATTTTAAAATATAATCATAACCATAAAATTAACATTGCTTAAATTTAAATAATTCACAAACGAAACTTTTGATATCAAAGTATTTCACGTGTGGTTTGTTTATTACAAAATATAGTCGAATCTCCAACAATGACCACCTGTTAACGGCGGCCATTTTTTCAGGAACGTTTTTTTAAAACAAAAATTTATATGAAATAACTTCCAAACAACGAGACTTCCTCTAAGTAACGGCCATTTTTTTAATGTTCCCATTAGTGGCTGTGGTTCAGAGGTTTTACTGTATCCTTAATTGGTAAATGAGATCTGGACAAATCATACAATATATAAATATTCTAATCTGATATTTATGCTAACACATCATTGTATTATATGTATTTTAAATTATTAGTTTTTTTTAAAAATGAATATATGCAACACGATAAAAATGATCTGGTGAATTATATAATCTCAAAAGTCTAGAAAAAATTTAAAGAACATAATTCCCGTTACGTTTCAATTCCAGGCATTTGAAGACAAAAAGTAATATTTTGTTTACTTAATCGATGGAGTATATAGAAATCAATATCTTGACAGGTGACATATTGTTAATTAAAGCTGTGATTGCACATAAACTAAACAAGCTGCAGTTTAAGGCCTCACATTTTTATTTGTTTCATTATTTGATAGAGGGGAAGGAACTATATCTTATAACTTAAGGCCACAACAAATCTAAGTCAAGCCGTGCTGTTCATTCCTTTCAGTTCTTGTCAATTTGTGAAGGAAAACATTAACATTATGTCGCCTATCAAGTCTGCAATGCTGCGTGAAAGTTGAATAGAAACATATTGAATGCATGCTTTGAAAATATGTGCTTCGCGGTGTTCTATGATTCTAGACTTTTTGGATATTTTTAAAGATGAGTTGTTTAATTTATAATACTAGAATATTAAGAAAATTCAAATGTGCTTCTTACAGAATTGAAAACAAAAGCATTTATTAGAATAATATTAAAAAGTAATCAACATATCATATGTTCAATCTGCTATATATCATAACTAGGAATGTATACATATATAAATCCCAGTTATTAAATAATTTTTATAGATCTTTTTAAAATTTTATATATTTAATAATTTTCTAAAATAATTTAAAATAAATATTTAGACATTTTTTTAGATATTATTATAAAATGTTTGCCATGATGTTTTTTTATTTGTTTTATATTTTAGAATTTTATTGGGAATAAAGGTCATTTTTATATAATAACGTTTCTGTTTTTAATTATAAATAATGACAAATTTTTTTCCGAAAGTTGTTAATAGGTGAAAATTTTTAAACGATTATAAATAGCGTTTAGTCGAATTTCCTTATATCCATTATGATAATTATGATTGGGCTATCAGCAGTTCAGTGAAAAGTACGGGCACCGATAAAACCTCCGGCTCCTCCCCTAACCACATTTCTCCATCTGTTCGTCCAAACGACCCAAACCGATCCGACCCGCCATTCTTTTATTTGGGAGAGATTTTTCTATATTTCTTCCTTCAACACCACAGTGCATTCTTGCAAAGAAACAATGAAATCTATTTAAAAATCGAGCTCTCGGTTTCCTTAAAAAGACCTGGACACGTTGCTACAGCAACGTCTTCCCCCCCTCGTCAGGGCTTCTCACCAATGGCAGAATGGATAAAATACCAAACACATAGTTGGTCGTTGGTTCGAGCCTGACCAATGGGCTGGTCATGCGAAATTTTTCTAGTTTTTCTTCACGTGCCTGACACCTAAATGAAGCCAATTTTCCACAGTTCTCCCGAGGGTCATCCTCCCTTGGCAAATCGCTTATGTTGCGTCGTCTTATCCCGTCCATCCATAATTAGGACTGGGTAATCATCATGGTGGTCCAAAGGATGTAATAAGATTATTTATATTTTATCTAATACAGTTTTTTTATTGCATTCGAATTACATTAACTTGAACATTACTTTAGATCAGGACACCGTATTAGATATGTTTAAAGAAATATATATTTAATTAGTAACAGAAACAAAGTTATAAAATGTAATGAAATATTTCTTGAAAAAAAGTCCGTCATTATTTACTTTACTATAGCACTAAAACTTATTAATTTTATATTTATGTAAGTTTCGCGCCAGTACTGTTTTGGATAGTCTTACTTTTAATCGCTTAAGCTGTATTAAAGTTAGGATTGTTGTTGAGATACATGTAAAAGTGTGGAACGATCCTCACTCCTTTAAAATACGAATTTCGTGGATATACTATGAGCACATTTACAAAATTTAAGAGGCTGCGTGAAAGCTTAAGAAACACAGCTAGCTTTAAATTAGTACAGTAGTACTTTACTTCATCTAATTAGCCAAGTTAGATTAGATACTATTATAAATTAATATACGACGGTTCAATCGCTGTCATATATTAGGGGCGTCAACTATCGCTTTGCGAAACCCGGGAAATAATCCGGGCGAGCATCAGAAATTTTTTGGGGTAATCTATTCCGGATTGGCCTATGTCGGGCATCGTCTTTCATTGTTTGGTAGAACCCATTATGGGTATAATTAAAGACACTTTTTTAGTGTCCATAGAGCACAAAGAGACAAATAATATATGACCTACCCATTACTAAAATTTTATAAAATATTTCATTTATTATGCGTATAAATTTATATTTTCATATAGATTGATGTTAAAGGGAAGAATGATTTTTACCTTAGTAATGTTAATAATCAAAAACGAAAAATAGATTTATAAATTGTTGTAAATAGTCATAGAGTAACTGGCATTTCGTTTTAATTATACACTAGAGCAACGGTGGGCAACCCCCGGCCCGCGGGCCAGCTACGGCCCGCGAGATATTTAGAAGAAATTATAAATAAATATTTTTCGATGTAATTCGTCTAGTTTAAATTGAATATTATTTTCTGAAGTGTTGCGGCAGCAATGACAGGAAAAAATAAGGGAGTCATTTCCTTATTCAAACAAAAAATGGGAAAACAGAATTTTTCTAAATTATTTATATCTCATCGCATCATCCATCAAGAAAATCTATGTGCAAAAGCTATGCAATTAGAAAATGTAATGTCTGTCGTATCCAACTACATAGTGCTGTTTTTATTGTGTTTAAAGTCACTTAGATTTTACAAATAGGTGAGCCGTTCACAGCCCGGCACACGCATTTGTAAAATCTAAGTGACCCATACAACATGGAATTCATATAAAACGGAATAATCAACAGTGTTATAGGGAGGTCGACTGTAATAATTAATTTCTTTTTATTTATTTATTTCATATTTGCAGACTAAAAATTTACAGGTCACAAGGTGTCAATTAACTACTATGGCCCGCGGAAAAAACGTAAAATTTATTCTGGCCCATGTTATAAAAAAGGTTGCCCACCCTTGCGCTAGAGGAACGGAAATTAAAAATAGCTTCGTTGGTCATAAATTTTACTGTTACATTTATATAAAGCTATGCAAACTAATAAACCTGTTTTATAACTGTTCAACTCAGCTATAAATACATAGAGGAACAACTGTTATTATCGATTATAGTCTGTTATTGCACGGAGTCAATCAATAACACTATTTTCAAAAGTAGATCATCATAGTAATAAATCTAACAGTAAAAAGGATACTAGTCAATGACTGAATTTTGTGTTTAATCTTAATCGGTAAAATGGCCGAGATGACTAAGGCATCAGACTGTCAGTTTACCACTCCCAGGGACGACCCGAGATCGATCCGGGCAAGCAATCCCCAGGAATTTTTTTGCGGGTGGTCTGTCCCAGATATGTAGATTCTATCCCTCATCATCCGACCGCTCTAATTGTGGGCTTGGACAAATCCAGGATGGGTATAAGAAAAAGACATCAGTGCCCACATGATGGAAAGTCCTTAAACAAATGTTATACAAATTTGAACAGTTGATAAACTGGAATATTCTAAACTTTAGGATATTCCACTTTATCAACTGTTCAATGTGTGCACATTCTTTACGTTAAGTTACGTTCGCACACAATCCACGACTCACTTCGATCTCGATTTACCTACAATCTGGATTGTGACTGTCGCCAGTCGAACTTCGTGCTGTTCGAACCCGGCTATTACATACGATGATAAAACTGACATAACTACGCGGTAAGTCACGAACACCAACAAACAAAATGGAAGTTTTGGTTAGAAATAAATACAGTACTTTTTCTTCCCATATATCTAATAATAGACAGATGTCATTGTCTCTCCAAATACAGTATCTTTTTTATTTCTCTGTTGATAGCCCGACACGTGTTGCGCAGCCATATTGTATTTTCTGGCGATTGTGGGATCTCTCTTATGACTGGATCTAGTTTCAAGAACTCTCTTGAGTTGATCGCGATTGAACCTCGTTTCAATTGTCGCCGACCTTGGTCACAATCTAGATTGAAATGCTCGGTGCGAACGGGGTATAAAGCTTAGTTCACACTGAGCGCGATTCATTGGCGAAAGCGAAAAACAGCGAACAACACGTCAGACATGACGTTGTTTCTGGCGAATTTTACCATTTCGGCGAATCGCTTCGAAGTTAGGAACTGTCAAGATTTTCTGCTAGCGAAAAAATTTCGCACCAATCGTATTCCTACTAGTTGTCACGTGGTAATACTAATATGCCTAGTAACATTTATAATATGCCTAGTAACATTTATAATAACTGTAACGTTTAATTGTGCAACGTTTTGATGAGAGAAACACACAGATTAGAAATAACTACATACATTTATTAAATATTTACAAATACCAATCAATGTGGTTGTCTTACCACAAATATACAAAAAATACATTGCAGATGCAGGGAAGAGAGAGTCAGAACCTCGTCCAATCGCCTCCTTTATTTATGACCTCACTCAGGCGCGAGGGCATACTTGCGACAAGACTTTCGCAAAGTATGCCCTCGCGCAGTTTCTCCCACCGACCTATGACTATGCCCCAAAGTTCGTCGGGGGTTGCCGCCTGAATGGGCCCTTCAGTAATTTTCGCCCAGATGTGCTCGATGGGGTTGATGTCTGATAGACATCAACCCCATCGAAGGTTGAGTCTTGATAGACATTCTGTTGCTGCAGCCATTGCTGAGTTCTTCGGGATGTGTGGACCGGGGAGCGGTCTTGCACAAACCACCTTGGCGTGTCCCCAAACACTGCATTTGTTGTGGGCAATAGGACATCTTCCAATATCTGGATATATTGGATTGTGTCAAGGTGGCCGTCAATTCTGACCAACTCCCCGGGTCCCGCTAAACTCATCCAGCCCCACATAGCTGCAAACAGAAAAAGTCAAATCAAGTTGTGATTTATAACACATGGACGACCATACGAAATGTAAGAACTCACCTACTGAGAAGCGACCGCTACGTTGGGTGCGCCACACGTATTTCGCGTCAAACCGCGTCGATGGTGGTCGGCGCACCCAAATAGTCCCGCTATTCTCCGAGCAAAAGGTTGTCTCGTCGGAAAACACGACATTCGCCCATTCATTTACAGTCCAGTTAGCATAGGTCTGGGCAAATCCCAGCCTATCAACCTTGTTTCTTTCAGTTAATATCTGCTTCTTCGCTGCTCGACGACCGTGCAGGTTATGTTCTTTTAACCTATTATGAAAACAAATACATATATTATCCTGTTTCCTACATTTCTGTATACGCAAGAAGACGTTAACACAGTTGTATTTCTGTAATATTGACATTTCCATCGAGATATATTTCGCTGGAAGTGTCAGTATTATACTACAAATGTTACATACCTTCGTTTTACAGTTGATGCTGATACGTCCAGATTCTGCTCCCTTCGGAGTGTCGTTGCCGTTTTGAACGGGCTCGCCTCCGAAGCAGAGCGAGGCGAGCGTCCTCGTCGGGTGTAGTTTTCCGGGCTCGGCCCGGCGCCTTTTTAGGTGACAAGGATCCTATGTCCTGCCGTAACTTGATGATTCTTGCCACAGTTCTAGTAGATATTGAAAACATTTCAGCTATTTCGTCTTGTGTAGCGCCTTCATCGTGATGTTGAACTATTAATGCGCGGATATCTTTGCAGATTGCCTTTGGCATCTTGATTTCATTAGTTCAGCACCTCGGCAAACGGCTTTATATACTGTCGCTTCCCTCGACGTCATGCAAATGATCCCCTGACTGTTGCAGGGGCTAATTTGCATTGTGCTTACGTATCTGAATGCAAATGAGCCCCTGACATAAGCTGCTACAGGGGAAGAACACGGCTGTTACACGCGATGATAAAACTGACATAACTACGCGATAACTCACGAACACCAACAAACAAATGGTAGTTTTGGTTAGAAATAAATACTTTTTCTTGTCATATATCTAATAATAGACAGATGTCATCGTCTCACCAGTTGTCTTTTTATTTCTCTGTTGATAGCCCGACACGTGTTCCGCAGCCATCTTGTATTTTCTCGCGCGCGTGGGATTGTGGGATCTCTCTTATGACTGGATCTAGTTTCAAGAACTCTCTTGAGTCGATCGCGATTGAACATCGTTTCAGTCAGTCGAGATTGAAACGGTCGAGAGAGGTCGCACCAAGGCATAGTCGCCGACCTTGGTCACAATCTAGATCGAAATGCTCGGTGCGAACGGGGTATAACTAAAGGGTTCGCATAAGTCGAGGTATTACTGTATTAACCAAAAAGGTTAAATTAAACAATTAATATTTTAAGGTAATACAGTATTGTTATTGTATATCAACTTTTGTTAGATATTTAATAAAATAAATTTCAATTTTTAAAAATTTATAAACAAACTTTTCTAGAANAATAATAATAATTTATATTGTTAATTTAAATAATAATTAAAATTGTTAATTTAATTTGAATGTTTGAAATATGACACACGATAGGGGCGCCTCTAGTGTCGGTTATCAAACGGTTACCGGACGGACGGACGGAAGGAAGGACGGACACCTGTTGAATGGGTTATATATATAGATAAGGGTATACCTGTATTATGAATAA
This sequence comes from Centruroides sculpturatus, assembly GCF_000671375.1. NCBI lineage: Eukaryota > Metazoa > Arthropoda > Arachnida > Scorpiones > Buthidae > Centruroides > Centruroides sculpturatus. Next base: position 522,057 of record NW_019385803.1, read on the forward strand.
AGGGAGGAAGGGTGTAAAGGATTCGAACTATTTTCATGAACTTATGAACTACTTTCTAAAGGAATCGAATTATTTTATGAAAGGATTCAAAATATTTACATGAACTATTGAATTTTTTAAAGACTAAGGAATGTAATTATAAAATATTATCATATTAAAATATGATATAATGACAACAAAATACAAAAACAATACAAAATCTTATGCAGTAAAACTTCTCTAAAACGGAGTCTGAATAAAATGGAAACCCGCCAAAACGGAAAAAGCATTCGGTACGGTGCAATTCCGGTTTACACAGATTTTACTGTATAAAATATAATCAGTGAATACATTGAAAACATTTGAAATGATGCCCTTAATAATTTATGTTCTCTATATATTAAATAGCCTACAGGATGATCATGATTAAGAGTAGGTGTTCATAGCTCTCTGTAGAAAGAACTATTGAGCAAATTTCAACCAAATTCGATATACATACTGTCCTGAATATTGATTTACGGAAAAAACTTACTTCAAAATTAAGTCCCTACGGCGAAATTTGGCGCGGCTGTCTTTTTAAATTATGATCATCCTATATGCTAATTTAAAATAGATTAAATGTATACACTTAAAAACTTAAAAGGCGTATATACCGTATAACAGGTATATAAATATAACTGTAATTTCTTTTTATAAACAAATTGAACTTACAAACACTGTATACTTACATTTACAAACAAAATTTTACCATGAAGTGTATACATTTATAACGTGGGACACGTATTTTGGCTTTTCGATAAACGTGAAACGTGATAAATTTATTTAAGCAATCGCGATTTTGCTTGGAAAATTAGTAAAAGAAACACGGATATAATTTCTTCGTAAATGTTTTCATTTATATCTTTCTGCTCTGCGATTAAACTTTATAGAAATATGACATTAATCACAAATTTCTCTAATTATTCTAAATATAATTTTTGTAAGTATGTAAATATATTTCATTTATTAATAATTAATGGACGTTGTAAAGGAAAATTTATTGATTTACCATATAAACGGTAAGCATAATCGTTTGAGAGTGATTTAAATATCTCTGAGAATTTTTCCGGTATTTTTCGTTTTTTAAAACACGAAAATAACTAATTGACTGTATGAAAATTTTTTTTCTTTTCTTTATGAAAAATCGCTATATTATTTTCTTTCTGAATATCAATTTTAACCGGAAATTTGCTTTATATATAAGTGATTTTTCTCTTTTTTTTCCGTCCTGTTTAGACGGTCAATACTGTTAAAATATTTACATAGAAAGCCGAGGAAATCTGATATTTCTCCCAAGTTAATTTACCTAATGGTCTTGATTAGATAGTTAAGAAAAATCAAATCTGCATGCATTATTTAATACAGCAACCAAACATTAGTATCGATCAGAGGCACTTACACGATATTTTTATACTGTACTTTACTGAACGGGCAAATTGCATCGGTGCTTATCTTAATAGAACTTTCGGAAGATATCCATTTGCTTTTTTTTATTTAAAATTTTTTTCATACTTGCTGTAGCCTTTTTGTTATTAAAGTAGCAACATTTTCGGAAAGATAAATTTATAAAACGTATCTTTACAAAATTTTAATTTTAATATATAGATTTTTTTATTTTATAGTTGGGAAACCAGGCGATATTCCTAGTTATTACAGAAACCAGCACATCGAAGAGTTATCTGGAGATGGTGTAGATGAGTTAAGTAGCAATATAGAAGCAAGTCTTCACGCTACAGTTCCTGTTATTTATTCTTCACTTTCTCCTATCCATTCTTTAGAAGTTCAGTCGGATAGTTATTTTATTTCTTCTACAAAATTCGAAACGGATATGATTATGTCTCCTACTCTAGCCATATTTTCCAGCATTGATTACTCTATAGAAAACTCGTCGGATATCAATTTAAATGGATGGCAAGTGACCCAATTCTCCTTGCCCTATCCTGGCCCTTCTTCTTTAGTTAACACTTTAATTTTCCAACCTTCTATTGTCCAACCTACTCCAACAGTTGAGGAGAGTAGTACAAATTTACTTGAAAGTAGCAAACTCAGGGAAAAAAGTTGGTGGGAAATAGTCGATGAAGTGCCGATTACTTCTCAAGAATCGCAATTTTCTTCGCCACTGCCTTCGATTGACGAGAGCTCATTTAAATCTCTACACTACACATCAGTGCCATTTCAATCAAAATTACTTTCATCAGATATTCAATCCTCGACAATGATACCCGATTTTTCCACTTTAATACTTTCTACCCCATCGTATTCGGTAACTAAACAATCTGAAAATACAGAAGACGGTGCTACATCTTTGTATGTGCCAACGGAGCAGTTTTTATCATCGGATGATATTTATTCCGGTCAGGAATCAACTTACAGACGTCATTTATCAGTACCAGATTCTTCATCAGATGACTTGTCTGATCGTTTTATAAAAGATTCAAGTGGCCTTATTCAGTCATTTGATAGAGGTTTGTCGAGTCTCTATACTCTTACGTCCACTAGTCCAATTTTCGATATTGATCAATCCTCAAGTGACCTTACTGTTACAACTAAAGAAACTGACTCGGATCGATTTCTCGTTAGTAAAATCACAGATTATACTTCAGTTTTACATACTGAAGTAGTATTAATCTCTTCAGAAATACCGGAAATTATGTCCAGCACAGAAAAATCTACATTAGTGACAGATGAAGTACCTTATTTTGATTCGATTGAAAATTACACTTTAGCAGACATGAGATACTGGTTAAGAACAGGTAATTGATTTAATTACAATGAAAATTAATTAAAAATCGAATTAATATCTGGAAAATATTTCAGTGATAAGAGCAGAACCGAAGAATCTACCAAGCAATTTTCTCAATCTTACGAAGAAACGATTAGAAAGAATTTACGATTTGGCATTCAAGCGCTCCAGAAGGATGTCTAGAAACAAAAGAGAAGAATCTGTTACTGATAATATTAAAATTCAGGTACATTTAATGACTCGACTGTTAACTTTATTATCAAATTTTAATGGTAAAATCATCATTATTTTCTAAATTATAGTTCATAAGATACATAGCCGATTGGAAAAATCAAAGGGTAGAATTAGTGTATACGGTCGATTATCTCGGAGAACCGATTTTGGCTGAAGTAGCAATAAGCGTAATGGACACCATAAATAACGAAGAATTTTCAAGAATAATCTCTTACGATGTAATCACTAAAGTAGAAGGTTGAATATAATTTCTATGTTATTAAATTTAAAGATTTAATGCGTTATTTATGCGTTAAAACAATGTTATTTTTTCAAAAACAGCCTACTTGCAAGAGGAAGAAGAGGTTAAGAAAATGAAACCTTGGGTAATTTATGCAGTGATTGGTGCAGCTGGATGTTTTCTCTTCTTTCTAATTTGCGTGATATTTTTATATTGTCGATATTGCCACGTCCATGCAAAAAAATTGGACGTTGAAACTGATAGGAAGAAATCTTTCGGTGAACAAAACAGACAGCAGGTTGGCCTTGCATAAAAATTAGTAATTTTAATTTGATAAAACTGCTTTTTAAACTAATAATTTACTTAGGTATTTGAAGAAGATACAGATCGAATGAAGATAGTAAGCAAAGACGATAAAGCAACAGAATGGGAGAGGCCTTTACCTGCATTACCAAAAACTTCAAAGCAGAAAAGAGATGAAATTATGAAACCAAGAATGAAGAAAACTAGTAGTGAAAAGTAAGTTTTTGTTGTTTATAAAGCATGTTTTATAAAGCTTAAAAACTATTTTACAACGTAAATTATATTCATTTCTATTTAGAATTTTATTAATAACTGTTGAGACACAAACTGAAGGTTATTATAATCCAGCTTATGAATCAGATATAACAGATTCTTCATTATCTAGTGTGACTTCAAATAAATCTTCACCAGATAAAAGTTCAAAAGAATTTAAAATATATCATCCACCGGCGGAAAATGTGAAAAGTTGTAAGTTATTTAATTATTTATTAAATGGATTAAGTACTGAATAAGGAGAAATGATTATTTCATTAATTAGCTGATGAAGAAGCAGAGTATAAGTCAGCGTTGAAAGATCATATGGATTCTTCTAAAACAGATGCAAACAAATTGAAAAATATATTGTTAGTAAATCATTTAATTAGTTTACAATTTGATATTTGACAAAATATCAAATTGTATAACTAATTAAATAACTATTAACTATGTTGTAGAGATTCATCTGTGGCGGATGATGCACCCCCATTCGAAAACGATACGCTGTTCAACAAGAAGGTATGATTTTCTGACTTAATTGCGTAGTTTTCTTTTTTACTAACTTTAAATAATCGATTGTAATTTTATAGTTAAGTCATGCCTTCTCGGATACTGATGCAGATAGAGTAGAAGCAGAAATGCATTTAGGTAAAGTGAGACAAAAAATTGGTGATCTCTTGGATGATGCTTTCGCTTTTACAGGTCCTAAACGTATATATAGCAGGTAAGCTGTATAGAAAATGCAATTAAAAATAAAAGAATAAAATTAACTTTAATAAGTTATGTATATTAGTTTTAGGAACAAACAAGTTTTGCCGGAGAGTAATAATTTTCAAAGGTGGACCAGTTTAAGATCTCCAAATCGACATCAATACTTAACTACTCATCCAAACGCGAAGAGGTATAAGATTTACATGAAAAGTTTAATTGGATTATGTTAAACTGTACCTTATCAATTATATTATAATAAACCTTATAAATCTGTTTATAGAATAGATAATTTTGTATCTGTGAATACATTTTAAAACTCATTAAATTGTAAAAAATTTCAGTCTTGAATCACTGCCTGATGACAAACATGCCGAAATAAGCTATCAACCTCTTTTTACCGATATGCCTCCTCATAAACAACCTCCTACAAAACCCAGAGTGGTATGGTCAATTTATAAAGTGGGAGAAGAAATTTCAGAACCGGCAAAAGAACTGCAAGTAAATAGATTCATTTATTATTAATTCAATTTACATCATGAAGTTTTTCCTTAAATTATTCATTAAAAAATCACTATACAGGAACAAGAACTGGAGCATTCTCCTCATCCTGTTATACCTGAAAAACTTTTCGAACATCGAACATATCCTACTATTTCCGTTTCTCAAGCTCAGGTAAGAAGTATTTTAATTTAAATACAAGCTCAAGCGTTAAAATTATACTAAATATTTTCTGTAATTTATATTTTTTCTCAGCCATTGTCACCCTCGTCTCTCGTTCATCCCAGTTTCCGTCCATTTTCTGCACCAATCATAGCTACAAGCGCTGTCAATTTACCTTATGCCACGCAGACAAGGTTCAAAAGTCAACCATCGAAATCCATTATTCCTATGGTAGACGTGCATCCTTATCGTGCACCGTATAAAACAGAAAGGTTAGGCAATAAGCGAGACGAAATTGATACAGCTACAGTTTTAAAATTTCGTCAACCCGCTCAATCAGTTATTCAAGCAATTAGAGACGAACTGAAAAAGTTTAATACTTCCTTTCCTAATGATGATACAGAAAGTTTTGCGTAACATTCCAAATCTTTTTATGAAATAAAAGATAAAAATAAAGCAAAATCTTTAGCCAGATACATTAAAATATCCGCTAGTTAAAGAGTTTTATTACAAGAAACTGGAGTTATAATTACATTAGTCGGAGAAAAGTAAAGGTCAGATGGCTCCTTCCGCCTATTCTAATTGTCCAAGTAAGGTTAAGTTTCTTTTATTTATGACACGCTCTTCTTTAAAGTGGGGTTTTGTATCATTTTCTATACAAATTAAACAATAGCAAGACTAAAAATATCCACTCTGAAGAGAACTACGTAAAACTTTTTACATCAGTTATGTCTGTTTATATTGAGAGTGAGGATATACAGTACAATTGTTTGAGATAGTCTTATACCAAGGACAATCCAATTTATTTAAAAGTCTTTTAATATATCATGGCTCTTCTTTAAATATTATTATTATTATACTAATTGATTCAAAAATACTTTACATACAGTTCATTCCATTCACAGTAACTAGAAACATCGAATTTAAAAAAGAAAAAAGCAATTTTTAATAAAAGAAATTCTTTGAAAAATATCTTAATTTTAAATTACATTGTAATAGTTAATAATTATGATAAGGGGCCGTCCATTAATTACGTGTACTGTTTTCGTGCCCTCCCGCCCTGTGTATACAATGATGTGCTTTTCACATTCTCTTTTAATTACGTGTACATGGACAGTTCATTGAAGAAATTACTTTAAAAGTTCTGCAAATATTTTCTGATAGCTTATTCATAAGACTAATAAATAAGCCTATAAGAACAAATTAGTACACCACCAATACCATTAAAAGACTCTCCATGTAGACAATACCCGACCCTCGCCCTCTTCATCGTGTACAATGATGTACTGTACTTTTCGCGATCCCCTCCATCCTTGAACTGTACAGTACATGTAATTAATGGACGGCTTCTAAATATACATATACTCATAATCTTAGGCGTATAATTTAAACTTTTGTGATATATATTAATATAAAAGGTGACCCAAAAGTCAGTTAACCGAGTAATTTATTAAATATACGTACGAACTGTTTTAAATGTTTGTAAAAAAAATATCTAGGTTAACTAATGTTTGAGCCACACTATAATATATCTTTAGATAAAATTAATATGAAATTGTCATTAAGAATTTCTGTTGCACGATTAAAATAATTTATCAAATAAAATATTCTGATGATTTTAAAATATAATCATAACCATAAAATTAACATTGCTTAAATTTAAATAATTCACAAACGAAACTTTTGATATCAAAGTATTTCACGTGTGGTTTGTTTATTACAAAATATAGTCGAATCTCCAACAATGACCACCTGTTAACGGCGGCCATTTTTTCAGGAACGTTTTTTTAAAACAAAAATTTATATGAAATAACTTCCAAACAACGAGACTTCCTCTAAGTAACGGCCATTTTTTTAATGTTCCCATTAGTGGCTGTGGTTCAGAGGTTTTACTGTATCCTTAATTGGTAAATGAGATCTGGACAAATCATACAATATATAAATATTCTAATCTGATATTTATGCTAACACATCATTGTATTATATGTATTTTAAATTATTAGTTTTTTTTAAAAATGAATATATGCAACACGATAAAAATGATCTGGTGAATTATATAATCTCAAAAGTCTAGAAAAAATTTAAAGAACATAATTCCCGTTACGTTTCAATTCCAGGCATTTGAAGACAAAAAGTAATATTTTGTTTATTTAATCGATGGAGTATATAGAAATCAATATCTTGACAGGTGACATATTGTTAATTAAAGCTGTGATTGCACATAAACTAAACAAGCTGCAGTTTAAGGCCTCACATTTTTATTTGTTTCATTATTTGATAGAGGGGAAGGACCTATATCTTATAACTTAAGGCCACAACAAATCTAAGTCAAGCCGTGCTGTTCATTCCTTTCAGTTCTTGTCAATTTGTGAAGGAAAACATTAACATTATGTCGCCTATCAAGTCTGCAATGCTGCGTGAAAGTTGAATAGAAACATATTGAATGCATGCTTTGAAAATATGTGCTTCGCGGTGTTCTATGATTCTAGACTTTTTGGATATTTTTAAAGATGAGTTGTTTAATTTATAATACTAGAATATTAAGAAAATTCAAATGTGCTTCTTACAGAATTGAAAACAAAAGCATTTATTAGAATAATATTAAAAAGTAATCAACATATCATATGTTCAATCTGCTATATATCATAACTAGGAATGTATACATATATAAATCCCAGTTATTAAATAATTTTTATAGATCTTTTTAAAATTTTATATATTTAATAATTTTCTAAAATAATTTAAAATAAATATTTAGACATTTTTTTAGATATTATTATAAAATGTTTGCCATGATGTTTTTTTATTTGTTTTATATTTTAGAATTTTATTGGGAATAAAGGTCATTTTTATATAATAACGTTTCTGTTTTTAATTATAAATAATGACAAATTTTTTTCCGAAAGTTGTTAATAGGTGAAAATTTTTAAACGATTATAAATAGCGTTTAGTCGAATTTCCTTATATCCATTATGATAATTATGATTGGGCTATCAGCAGTTCAGTGAAAAGTACGGGCACCGATAAAACCTCCGGCTCCTCCCCTAACCACATTTCTCCATCTGTTCGTCCAAACGACCCAAACCGATCCGACCCGCCATTCTTTTATTTGGGAGAGATTTTTCTATATTTCTTCCTTCAACACCACAGTGCGTTCTTGCAAAGAAACAATGAAATCTATTTAAAAATCGAGCTCTCGGTTTCCTTAAAAAGACCTGGACACGTTGCTACAGCAACGTCTTCCCCCCCTCGTCAGGGCTTCTCACCAATGGCAGAATGGATAAAATACCAAACACATAGTTGGTCGTTGGTTCGAGCCTGACCAATGGGCTGGTCATGCGAAATTTTTCTAGTTTTTCTTCACGTGCCTGACACCTAAATGAAGCCAATTTTCCACAGTTCTCCCGAGGGTCATCCTCCCTTGGCAAATCGCTTATGTTGCGTCGTCTTATCCCGTCCATCCATAATTAGGACTGGGTAATCATCATGGTGGTCCAAAGGATGTAATAAGATTATTTATATTTTATCTAATACAGTTTTTTTATTGCATTCGAATTACATTAACTTGAACATTACTTTAGATCAGGACACCGTATTAGATATGTTTAAAGAAATATATATTTAATTAGTAACAGAAACAAAGTTATAAAATGTAATGAAATATTTCTTGAAAAAAAGTCCGTCATTATTTACTTTACTATAGCACTAAAACTTATTAATTTTATATTTATGTAAGTTTCGCGCCAGTACTGTTTTGGATAGTCTTACTTTTAATCGCTTAAGCTGTATTAAAGTTAGGATTGTTGTTGAGATACATGTAAAAGTGTGGAACGATCCTCACTCCTTTAAAATACGAATTTCGTGGATATACTATGAGCACATTTACAAAATTTAAGAGGCTGCGTGAAAGCTTAAGAAACACAGCTAGCTTTAAATTAGTACAGTAGTACTTTACTTCATCTTAAATTGCAGC